>NC_133198.1:830000-892500 GCF_049306965.1 Danio rerio
ATTATTATTATTAATATTATTATTTTCATTATTATTATTATTATTATTATTATTATTATTATTATTATTATTAACAATATTATTTATTATTATTATTATTATTTTTATTATTTGTATCAATATTATTATTATTATTTATTATTATTATTATTTATATAGAATTATTTTCAATTTTATTATTATTATCATCATCATCATTATTTTTATCAATATCATTATTATTCTTCTTATTATTTTTATTATTATCAATAATAATAAAAAATATATATTATCACATTCTTTTTTCAGATTTTCCTGAAAAGTATGATTTGATTATCAAGAATCCTTTAATATTTATATTGTTGTTATCATTATTATTATCATTATTGTTATTATCAACAATGTTATAAACCAAAATATTTAGCCTACCATATACTTTTTCATATTTTCTTGAAAATGATTTAATTATCAAGAAACATTTATTATTATCATCATTATTATTAATAATATTTTATTATCATATAAAATGTTAAAAAACATATTATTTACCATATATTTTCCCGGGACTGCTAAAAAGTATAATATTTAATACTATTATTAGATTTTTACAAATATATTTTAATTGTTTTCTATTTATGTATTTTTTAATTTTTATTATTAATGTTATCATCATCATCAACAATGTTAATTATAATATTTACCATGTATTTTATCATTATTTTCCTGAATAAAACTTTGATTATCAAGAATCCTCTATTATATGAATAATAATAATAATAATAGTAATAATAATAATAATACCTTCCATTTACGTAGCGCTTTTCTAGACACTTAAAGCGCTTTTATACAATGGGGGATCTCCTTATCAACCACCACTATTGTTTTTATTATTAGTACCACCATTATTATTAGTATAATCCACAATGTTAAAAACCATACAATTTTTATATAGAAATGGGAGGCACAGTCGCCTCACAGCAAGAAGGTTGCTGGTTCGAGTCCCAGCTGGGTCAGTTGGTGGATCTGTGTGGAGTTTGCATGTTCTCCCTGTGTTGGCGTGGGTTTCCTCCGGGTGCTCTGGTTTCCCACACAGTCCACACACATGCGCTATTGGGGAACTGATCAACTATACTGATCATAGTGTATGAGTGTGGATGAGTGTTTCCCAGTACTGGGTTGCAGTTGGAAGGACATCCGCTGTGTAAAACAGTCCAAACACATGCGCTATTTATTTATGATTTGATTATCACGAAAGTAATATTCTTATATTATCATTATAATTGTCCTCAATTCAGTTTGCAGGCACTGCATCACAGATCAGATGTGCGCAGCAGAGGGAGATTATTATAAGCGCACGCTTGAAGAATCACGCCTCAATCTTTTTGGGTAAAATTGGGAGGGTTAAATAACTAAAAAGAAAACAGGAACTCTAGAGATCTGACTAAGGAGTTGCGCTGATGATGACCACCTAAAAATACACTCCAGCATTCTGGCGTCAAACTCCCGAAACCACAGCGGCCTTGTAATGGACAAAAAACAAGCACAATCAAACCACCTTGCACATCCTTATCTAGTGTTATGCAACTAATCAACCGTCGATGAACCCAATCATCTTCCGCTACTGCCCTTATATGAGCAGGAATCTGTGTCTCATTTGAATAAAAAACAGCTCACGAATGAAAACAGGAGTGTGAAGAACGAACTTTCATTAATATTTAAATAGAAGATTTTAAAACTTATATTTCATTTTAGGTGAATTACGATTTGTTTTTCTTTTGATGTTCTTAATAAATTATTAAGTTAAGCAGTTTTTAGGATTTCAATTAATTCGACAGGCTAATTTTTCATATAAACGCACCGGCCACTTTATTAGGTACACCTGTCCAACTGCTTGTTAACCCAAATGTCTAATCAGCCAATCACATGGCAGCAGCTCACTGCATTTAGGTATGTAGACATGGTCAAGAGGATCTGCTGCAGGTCAAAGCGAGCATCAGAATGGGGAAGAAAGGTGATTTAAGAGACTTTAATCGTGGCATGGTTGTTGCTGCCAGACGGGCTGCTCTGAGTATTTCAGAAACTGCTGATCTACTGGGATTTTCACGCACAACCATCTCTAGGCTTTTAATTTTTAATGCTCGCTTTAAATACAAAAAGATTGTGCTCTTTTCAGAAGAGGGCGGAGCTACAGACGGCTGTGCGTCAGCATAATGACAGATGTGAAACAGCAGTGTGTGTGTTGTGAGTGCTGTGCATGTGTGCTTCGGTGTGAGTGTGTGCTTGATGCTTCTGTCAGTCTATGTGGTTCCTGTCGCTGTTCATCTAGAACTCCACATCTATAATCCTCTTAGTCTATGCTGACATGATCTTCAGCAGCTCAAACACTCTAATGGCTAATGGACAGACGGCTGCTTCTCACTCAGGCCTGCTGTTTATGCTAATGAGATGGAGAGATGGGCAATAGTGGGCGGGGCTTTCCCCCTCTGATGACACGAACAATTAATGTCAATGCAAATTAAGATGCTGGTTATCACACACTGCTGACACACAACTGTTTTTAAACCCTGAATAAAAGTGATTATAGCACAATAGGTCGCCTTTAAACCCAAACGACAGAAACAAATGAACTTCAGTGCAATATTCTGCATCCGGTAGTGAATTAACACCCCGGTGATTACGCTCAATATTTTAGCAACAAACCGAAATAGTTCCTAAAATCCCCCCGCCCCAGCGTCTGAGGTATTAGCCTGCGCTTCTAAATTGGTGTTGTTAATTTTCACCTCATGGCGGCCGGAGCTGTTTCTGCCTCGTCTAAATTAAGATCTCTCCATCTGCCAATGAAGCTTTTGTGCAGAAACAGACTTTACTGCTGACGGAGACACAAACTAAACAAATCCTTTGAGCATCCAAAAATTAATGTTCTAGTCTAGGGGTGTCAAACTCAATTCCTGGAGGGCTGAAGCCCTGCACAGTTTAGTTCCAACCCTGCTCCAACACACTTACCTGTAGGTTTCAAACAAGCCGGAAGGACTCGATTAGTTTGATCAGGTGTGTTTAATTAGGGTTGGAACTAAACTGTGCAGAGCAGCGGCCCTCCTGGAACTGAGTTTGACACTTGTGGTCAAGTCAATGGTGTGATCGTACAGTGTAAGATTCACGCTGTATTCAGGGTTGAAAATTTCCGGGGGTTTTCAAGGCTGGAAACTTTCCATAAGAAATAATGGAAATAAACTGAGAATTTGGTCAGTTGAAGGTTAGGCTTACAATCTTACAGCATCATATTGACTAATAATACCAGGGTTTATACCAGCCTGATCTCACGAGGAAACGTATTTTACGTTTTGCGAGTTTAGTTGCTAATTCGTACGAATAAAAAGGAGGCGTGGCACCTAACCCCACCCCTAAAGCCAACCGTCATTGGGGGATGAGCAAATCGTACTAAATTGTAAGAATTAGATTGTACGAATTCATACGAATTAGCCACTAAATCAAAAAGTTACGAATTGCCGTGAGATTGTGTTGGTTCATACACATTTTAACTACTAAAATTCCATGAGTTTTCCAAGACTTTTCCAGATTTTTCATTTCCATAAAGTTATGTTTCATGTAATGTCTACACATACATGATAAATAATAGGAAAAACATTCATTCATTCATTCATTCATTCATTTTCTTGTCGGCTTAGTCCACACTTAATCTCCACAGCAGAATGAACCGCCAAGTTTTTTACGCAGCGGATGCCCTTCCAGCTGCAACCCATCTCTGGGAAACATCCACACACACATTCACACACACACTCATACACTACGGACAATCTAGCCTAGCCATTTCACCTGTACCGCATGTCTATGGACTGTGGGGGAAACCGGAGCACCCGGAGGAAACCCACGCGAAGGCAAGGAGAACATGCAAACTCCACACAAAAACGCCAACTGAGCCGAGGTTCGAACCAGCGATCCAGCGACCTTCTTGCTGTGAGACGACAGCACTACCTACTGCGCCACTGCCTCGCCATAAGAAAAACAATGACGTTGTAATTTATTACAACATATCATAGAACATGCAACAATCTATTTTGTTTACATTTGTTTTTATATTGATTTTGATAATGCTTTGCACAGCACTATCAATGTGAGAGCAAGAATATGCAATGTTGAGATTATAGTTTAATATAGAGTTTCATCATAATAGAATAAAAGTTTATCATCTGCATGCACTTTTAAAGAGATAGTTCACCCAAACATTACTAACCATTTTCATCACACCCTTCGTTTTCTTTTTTTTTTAAATGAACACATACAGCTGAAGTCAGAATTATTAGCCCCCTTCAAATTATTGTCTTCTTTTTAAAATATTTCCCAAATGATGTTTAACAGAGCAAGGAAATGTTCACAGTATGTCTGATTATATTTGTTCTTCTGGAGAAAGTCTTATTTGTTTTATGTCGGCTAGAATAAAAGCAGTTTGAAATTTTTTAAACACCATTTTAGGGACAAAATTATTAGCCCCTTTTTCGCGATAGTCTAGAAAACAAACCATCGCTATGCAATAACTTGCCAAATTACCCTAACCTGCCTACTTAACCTAAGTAACCTAGTTAAGCCTTTAAATGTCACTTTAAGCTGTATAGAAGTGTCTTGAAAAATATCTAGTAAAATATTATTTACAGTAATTATGGTAAAGATAAAATAAATCCATTATTAGAAATGAGTTATTAAAGCTATTATGATTAGAAATATGTTGAAAAAGTCTTCTCTGTGTTAAACATACATTGGGGGAAAAATAAAAAAGCGGTCTAATAATTCAGGGAGGCTAATAATTCTGACTTCAACTGTAAATAATATAATTGAATAACTCCTATAGTGCTGAAACAAATATAGTGTGAGTAAAGAGTGAGCACATTTTAATCTTCGAGCGAACTGTCCCTTAAGGCCTGTAACTGTGTGAACATTTCAATATTTTAGGGTTTAAAACATCCGGCAACAAGACGTTGATTGTATCTTTAATAAAGATTAAATAATATACAATTATGAAGAGTTTGCAGTGTTGATTATTCAGTATCTGAACCTGAATAGTGAATACCTGAACACTATAATTCACTTTTATCTTTGCTATATTATATATATATATATATATATATATATATATATATATATATATATATATATATATATATATATATATATATATATATATATATATATATATATATATATATGCTTGTTATTTATTTGTTATATTGTTTGAGATTCACTCCTCTACAAAATACCCCCAATCAATCTAAATAAACCTGTTAAATCATCTGCTGAAACTGTATTCACATCGCAATATACATCACAGAAATACTATATACTGTAATGTCTGATTTTTCCAATATTGTGCAGGCCTAATTCAACGTGTGTAGTTACTGAAGTTTGTCCTGTGCGCTTGCGTTTTTTTTAGTTACTTCTTTGGTTTGGTGTGTTAATATTATCGTTGCTATTATTCAGAAAAAGGTAATGATTCGCACTCAATTGCTTCGTACTGTTTTTATTTTTCTTACATTTTACGGGTGATAAAAAATAGACGTTTCTGCAAAGCCTTCCTCAGTGTGTGACATAATTCTCTAACTCCACCCTTTTATCCCATAGTTAATCACAATGTGCAATTAGTTAGACCGTCACTCTCATTTCATTATCCATTAATCACATAATAACTTATAATCTTCACAGCAATAGCAATAAACAATCTTCCCATTTCCGACCTCACTCTACAGAGATAAAGTGCATCAACTATTATCATTAATCAGGTGTACATCAATACAATAAAAATCTAACAGTTAACATTAAAGGTTTTCTACATTTGACAATTACTCAAAGATTAAAAATCACAAGTCTTACCTTCACCTCTACCCACATAACCAGTTATACAAGAGACATTTACCCTCATCTTCAAAAACAATTCAAATAATTCAGATATTTATGAAACTAATTTCCATGACTTTTCCAAAACTTGGTGAGTTTTTCTGTTTCTCCAAAACTTTTCCAGGCCCTTACAGATGAAAACAATTATAGGATTAAAATGATCCAGACATGATTATTTCCTACATCAATATAAACAGCACTGCCTCTATGCCTTCTTCACCTCGGGGGGCTTCGTCTATTTATTGATGACGATCTGCATCAGTATAATGTGATTATTAATAGCAGTCTCAGGGCTGCTGTTTATGCTAATGAGGGAGAGATGGGCACTAGTGGGCGGGGCTTTCCCCCGTATGACACGTACAAAGGGAGAATGTCCATCAAAGTGTTTCTGCATCAAGAACAAACACAATTAACTCATGATCAGCATTAGAGACTGCTGCTGGAGATACACACACAGCTGACACACAACTGGGATTACAAAAGTGATTTTGCGTAACATGGTTCCCTTTAATATTGAATGAGAAGAGAGTATGTTGTGCAATGCATCAGGTGTCAGAAAAGCAAGTGATTTAACACAGCCTTTGACTTCTTAATTTGTTCCAAACGTAAAGTTGCTTGTGATATTCAGACATTCTCCTTAATAATATAATGTCAGAAAATTATTGTAAATAGGGAAATCATATTAGCAGCAAATGACTATCAAAGTACAGCATTGTTCACAGTCAATTAGACAGTGTTAATGTTGTTTACAAGTCATACTTGCATGCTAATTCAGATCCAATATTCAGAGTAACATGCTAAACAATATAGAGACTGCTAAATGAACCAATGTGCCAATATAAAACCAACTTTACCTCTATTCTTATAGCTAGCTAATAATGAAAATACAGATCAGTGATGTGACAGAGCTGATCAAAAGAGCCTTTCAGACAGAGGTCCGGCAGCTATTAAAACAGAGAAATAACTATCAAAATAAAATAAATAACAGCCTCTGTCTATGTTTTTATTTTGATATTTGTTTATTTTCAGGGTTGCAGTGTTACCTCAAAAACCCTTTTCACTTTTCTTTAATTCCAAAGAGATCTATTGATCTTTATTTGTTTTTATTATTATTTTGTGCTGTATTATTTGGTTACCAAACACTTTGAAACATAAGGAGTTCTTGTGTGATTGTTTAAATAAACGAATAGTGTTGTGAAATTAATGAGTGCATAATAATCGTGATTAATTTTCAGGCTATAATTGTACCAACAAAATCTGTAATCGTTGTACTGCTTTAAATTAGACAATAAGTGTAAATGTGTTTATGCATAATATAACCTGACTTCAAAAAATAATCACACCCTAAAATATTCAGTGCAATAAAATGTGTGACAGCCTCAATATATTATAGAGGTAAAGTTGACTTTATATTGGGATATTCAGGCATTCTCCTTAAAAATATAATTTCAGAAAAGTATTCTTTGCCAATTCTAAAACAGTGGTAAAGTTGGTTTTATATCCGCACACTGGTTCATTTAGCAGTCTCTATATTGTTTAGCATGTTACTCTGAATGTTGAATCTGAATTAGCATGCGAGTATGACTTGTAAACAACATTAACACTGTCTAATTGACTGAACAATGCTGTACTTTGATAGTCATTTGCTGCTAATATGATTTCACTATTTAGGATACTTTTCTGACATTATATTATTGAGGAGAATGTCTCAATATCCCAATATAAAACCGGCTTTACCTCTATAATTTATTCATCATAACTCAACTGGAACTTCTAATTAGCGTTTTGAAAGTACCAGGAAAGTTCACAACAGTTTCATCAGTAATATCTTCATACAGACACGGGATTCGTGAGTAAATATTTGATGAATATATTGTATCCTAAGGCGTTGTCTACTGTAACACGCATACAAACCGCACGAAACGCGACGCAACCGGAACGCGTCCTTTATAATAACCGACAATAACACGAGCGGCCGTTATTAATAACCCTTCACGTCGCGTGCAGCCTGGATAAAGTGAGTACAGAGGACTCCAAACGGCTAAAATAGCAGCACAGCTAATAAACAAACCGCGCAGACAGTATTCAAGAGCACACACAGCACTTTTAATGGAATTGAGAGCTGTCAAACGCTCCATTCACTGACCTGTTTTGCAGCGGCTGACTCTTCAGCTCGTAATACGTTTTCGGTTCTTCGTGAAAATCATCTCCGACTTCAAAGTCGGGCACGATCCCCGATTCCGACTGCATTTCCAAAGTTGTCAACTTTCGTCGGCTCCCAGGTGGAAAATAATACGTCAGTTCAGAGCCGTACTTTCAGACGCACGAAGTGCCAGCCACCGTGATGTCAAGCTGTCAGTTCCCCGTGCGCTCCAGTAGTCCGCCAGCTTCGTTTTGTAGTCCGTTAGGAGGGTTGTTTGACTGCTGCGAATGCAGACTCGTGACGCCAGGAACTACAAATCCCATGATTGACAAAACTTTGTGTCAGCAACTTTTCATTGGCTGGAGCCGAAAAGAGGGCAGTGACTTTCCTGCACAGTAGCGCTTTTGAGTTTTATAAACATAAATCATTTTACTTGATCTATTTTACGTAAATCATTATAAAGAAATATTTAATTATTTAACATTATCTATAGTTAAAAATTGTGCTTATTGTAATGAATACAAGTTGTTTCACTCTCCATGTAGTTTTGTTTATCGTCAGTGTCCACACGATGGCAGAATAATCAAATCAATAAACATACATAAACTGACATTCTTACTGAGCTTGATTTGATAACTTAGTTGTATTGTTTCAACTCTCTGATTTCAACTAATCTTACTCTAACATGCATGCCACTAGTATTAAATATTTCAGAAGATTCAGATGCATATAGAAGTTGTATAATTCCTGATAATGATAATTCTTCATTCACCAGGAAATATAAATACAGATTTTTTTCTTAATTATTCCCCTCTTATTTTCTGACAGAATACTCGTCGTTTACTTCATTCAGAAAAGAATTGAAAACATTGTGCATAAAAAATATATAACACTGAAGAAAAAAGTGTATGGTTATAAATCTAATTATCATTCTTGAGTCACGTTAACTTTTGTGTTGTCATTATCTGTGGTGTTATGGTCTGTGGCGTTATGGCCTGTGGTGTTAATCTCTTTGGTATTACTCTCTGTTGTGTTACTGTCTGTGGTGTTACTGTATGCGGTGTTAATGTCTGTGGTGTTACTCTGGGGTGTTAACGTCTGTGGTGTTACTCTGTGGTGTTAATGTCTGTGGTGGTAATGTCTGTGGTGTTACTCTATGGTGTTAATGTCTGTGGTGTTAACGTCTGTGGTGTTACTCTGTGTTGTTAACGTCTGTGGTGTTACTCTGTGGTGTTAACGTCTTTGGTGTTAATGTCTGTGGTGTTACTCTGTGGTGTTAATGTCTGTGGTGTTACTCTGTAGTGTTAATGTCTTTGGTGTTACTCTGTGTTGTTAACGTCTGTGGTGTTACTCTGTGGTGTTAATGCCTGTGGTGTTACTCTGTGTTGTTAACGTCTGTGGTGTTAATGTCTGTGGTGTTACTCTGTGTTGTTAACGTCTGTGGTGTTACTCTGTGGTGTTAACGTCTTTGGTGTTAATGTCTGTGGTGTTACTCTGTGTTGTTAACGTCTGTGGTGTTACTCTGTGGTGTTAACATCTGTGGTGTTACCCTTTGGTGTTAACGTCTTTGGTGTTAATGTCTGTGGTGTTACTCTGTGGTGTTAATGTCTGTGGTGTTACTCTGTAGTGTTAATGTCTTTGGTGTTACTCTGTGTTGTTAACGTCTGTGGTGTTACTCTGTGGTGTTAATGTCTGTGGTGTTACTCTGTGTTGTTAACGTCTGTGGTGTTAATGTCTGTGGTGTTACTCTGTGGTGTTAATGTCTGTGGTGTTACTCTGTGGTGTTAAAGTCTGTGGTGTTACTTTGTGGTGTTAATGTCTGTGGTGTTAAAGTCTGTGGTGTTACTTTGTGGTGTTAATGTCTGTGGTGTTAACGTCTGTGGTGTTGATGTCTGTGGAGTTACTGTCTGTGGTGTTACTCTGTATTGTTAATGTCTAGGATGTTACTGTCTGTGGTGTTTATGTCTGTGGTGTTACTCTGTGGTGTTAATGTCTATGATGTTAATGTCTGTGGTTTTACTCTGTGGTGTTGATGTCTATAATGTTACTGTCTGTTGTGTTACTGTCTGTGGTGTTACTCTCTGTTGTGTTATTGTCTGTGGTGTTACTCTCTGTAATGTTAATGTCTGTGATGTCAGTGTTTGCGGTGTTACCACAGTGGCTGGAGTTGTAACCAGTGTTTGATTAAAATTCTGAATGTGTTTAAAATTAAAGAATCAATATACAGTATAATTAAATAGATATAAAGTATTAAATTAATTCATAATGCACAGCAATATGTTTTATATAAAAAAAAACACCCATTTACCCTCATTTCTATTTGTTCAAAACTGAATGGATATTATAGTTTTAATTCAGAAATACATTCTGCTGTGGTGGTCTAATAAAGCCTTAGTGATGGGGTCAAAATTTGGCTGATTGAAAAACTGGGTCAATCTGACACACAACACAGGCTCAGCCAACAGAGTGAGCTTTGGCAGGATACTTTACTTTGGCAGTGCAACAGTCTGCCTCTGGAAGAAAAACTCCTTTCGTTTTCTCCATGGGGAGACACAACTGAGAAATCAGATTAAAACAGGCCTGCTGTGAAATCGATTACACATGCTTTTGTTGAACTGATCTATTCAATTGATTAAAAAATATATTTTTAATGTTTAATAGAGAAATGTGTGCAAAAATGTCTTCACTCATGATGTTGTAAAGAAGCTTAACCAATGGCAGTGGTCATTGTGCACCATCTTTAGCTCCGCTCAACTCCATGAAGCACCACAAATGACATAATGGAGGCAGTCTGCCTGTGCTGTATGATTGGGTTCATTGTCCTGCATGAAAATTGCCTGAGTATTGGATGAATGCAGGGTAATAACTTCATGTTGAAGGAGTTTCTAATAAATATTTGCATTTACTCTGTCATATCCAAACAACAATACATCGTTATAGAGTACACCTCCACCGTTATGGAGTTCTGCACACACCTTGGCTTCAGTCTTTCTCCAGTTTGATGATAAACATAATGTTTTCTGAGTTGAAACTTGGTTTCATCTCTATGCTAAAACTGAGACCAGCTCTCTGTCCGGAAAATATGCTGCTCAGCAAAGGGTTGTCTTTTGATTCTTTTTAAATAAATGTTTGGTCACTGCAGAAGCTTTAAGTCCTTGCTCTCCTAAAGTCACCATGAAACAGAAGTTAAGATTGTCCTTTTTTCCACTATCAAGACGTACCAAAAAAAAGTAGGGTGGTGCGTGATTTTGTACTTCGGGAAAAAATAGGATCGTTAAAAGAGAAAATGAGGGAAAATTAAAGAATAAATAAATTTAGAGCAGAGAGGAGGCACACACTGATAACCCCGCCCTAAATGACTGATAGCCACGCCCTAAAGGACTGACAGACCCTCCCTAATAACCTAATAGACCCACCCTAAATGACTTATAGCACTGCCCTAAAGGACTGATTACACCGCCCCAAAGGATTAATAGACCTACTCTAAAGGACTGATAGCTCTGCCCCAAAAAACTGATAGCTCCATCCTAAAAATTGATAGCTCCGCTCTAAAGTACTGATAGCATAAAGGACTGATAAGTCCGCCCTAAAGAATTGATAACTCCGCCCTAAAGGACTGATGGCTCCGCCGCCCAAAGTACTATTTGTTTTGCCGTAAAGGACAGATAGGTCCACCCAAAAAGGACTGAAATCTCCACCATAAAGGACTGATATAGCCCCGCCCTAACTGACTGATAGCCCCGCCCTAAAGGACTGATAGCTCTACCCTAAATGACTGATAGCCCCGCCCTAAAGGACTGATAGCTCTACCCTAAATGACTGATAGATCCACCCTAAATGACTCATAGCTCCAGCTTACCTGACTGATAGATCTGCCCTAAAGGACTGATAGCTCCACCCTAAATGACTGAGAGCTCCACCCTGAAGGACTGATAGCACTGCCCCAAAATGACTCATAGCTTCAGCTTAAATGACCGATAGATCCGCCCTAAAGGATTGATATCTCTGCCTTAAAGGACTGATAGCCCTGCCCTAAAATACTGATAGCTCCACCCTAAAGGACTGATAACTCCACCCTTATAGACTGATAGCTCCAACCTAAAGGACTGATATCCCCGCCCTGAAGAACTGATGGCCCCACCCTAAAGTACTGATAGCTCCACCCTAAAGCACTGATAACTCCTCCCTAGAAGACTGATAGCTCCACCCTAAAGGACTGATAACTCCACCCTAGAAGACTGATAGCTCCACCCTAAAGGACTAATATCCCCGCCCTGAAGAACTGATGGCCCCACCCTAAAGTACTGATAGCTCCACCCTAAAGCACTGATAACTCCTCCCTAGAAGACTGATAGCTCCACCCTAAAGGACTGATAACTCCACCCTAGAAGACTGATAGCTCCACCCTAAAGGACTGATATCCCCGCCCTGAAGAACTGATGGCCCCACCCTAAAGTACTGACGGCACTGCCCTGAAGGACTGATGGGTCTGCCCTAAATGACTGATAGATCCTCCCTAGAAAACTGATAGCTCTGCCCTAAATGACTGATAGCTCCGCCCTAAATGACTGAATTTGTCCAAATTTGACCCAATATTGGTTGAAAACAACCCAGCAACCTTTTTGAGTGAATATAGCAGACGATATTTGCAGCATTGGGATGATGACGATGATAACAATACAGTTTCTTTCCCTCAAATCAGCATCATGAACACAACTGTCAATCACTTTAATGTGAATTTACAACCCGACTCTTCTGCATAATTACTGAACGTAATTGAGCAAAGGATCAGTTTGATCACAGAGAGCTGGAGCAAATCTTTTAATCCCAGTTTCTTTACAAATCCTGTCTTGGGTGAACATGATTATAGACTTGTTGTGTTCATATCACTCTAGTAAGTCTGTGGACACACTATACTCCACACAGCTCACTCCAAACAGCTTCCAAGCATTGATTTTGCATGATAGATTCATGATTGTACATTTACACATAGCACTTAAATGCTGATGCACATCGTGTTTCCCTCAATGAGTCTAGTGTCCGCTTGGATTGAGCTCGAGCGACTCCTACACTGCAGATGGTGTTTGTGTGTGTTCAGGTGGAGGGGTCCCGTGGGCTATTACACAGCGCCCACTGACAACATGCAAATAAACCAGGCCCTTTGTTCACATGCTTTCTGTGTTGTTGTCAATCCCAAACCCCTGGTCCCCTATTGGAGCCAGTTCATCCTTCAGCAGTGGTGAATGCTGCATAATCTCTCCATGAAGAGTGATGACTTTGAATTACAGCCGCTCAAAGAAGAGCCGAGACATCACATTTGTAGAGGAGACGCGGCTGCAGGTTCAATAATGCTAATGTGGCTTCACATAACGTACTGTCTGCATTTTATTTCATTAGTAACACTTCACGCTGTACAATTCACGCTGTTAACAAGACGTTTAGATCAGTAAACTACTCATTAGCTTCTTATTAATTACTAGTAGAGTTTAGGTGTTGGGTGGGATTAGAGATGTAAAATAAGATCATGCTAAGTGCTAATAAACAGTTCATAACAATAAATAAATGAGTTAATAATGCTAAATAACAGTTTAATGTACAATTAACGCTGTTAACAAACCATTAACTGCGACTTTTAGCTCAATAAACTACTCATTAGCTGTTTATTAATTAATAGTTGTGTTGGGTAAAATCAGGGATGTGGTAATAAGTGCTAATGAACAGCTAACAACAGTAAATACATTAGTTAACGATGCTAAATAACAGTTAATATTGTAATATTAGGCAGTTAATAGTGTGATTTGTGACTTTAAATAAAGTGCTTGCATTTAATTATCTAATGTCTAACAGCCCCGCCCTAAAGGACTGTTAGCTCCACCCTAAAGGACTGATAACCCCGCCCTAAATGACTGATAGCTCCGGCCTAAATTACTGATAGGTCCGCCTTAAAGGACTGATAACTCCGCCCTAGAAGACTGATATTCCCACCCTAAAGGACTGATAGCCCCGCCCTAATGGGAGTGATAGCCCCGCTGTAAAGGACTGATAGCTCCACCCCAAAGGACTGATAACCCCGCCCTAAATGACTGATAGCTCTGGCCTAAATTACTGATAGGTCCGCCTTAAAGGACTGATAACTCCACCCTAGAAGACTGATATTCCCACCCTAAAGGACTGATAGCCCCGCCCTAATGGGAGTGATAGCCCTGCTGTAAAGGACTGATAGCTCCACCCTAAAGGACTGATAACCCCGCCCTAAATGACTGATAGCTCCAGCCTAAATTACTGATAACTCCACCCTAGAAGACTGATATCCCCACCCTAAACGACTGATAGCCCCGCCCTAATGGGAGTGATAGCCCTGCTGTAAAGGACTGATAGCTCCACCCTAAAGGACTGATAACCCCGCCCTAATTGACTGATAGCTCCGGCCTAAATTACAGATAGGTCCGCCTTAAAGGACTATTAACTCCGCCCTAGAAGACTGATATCCCCACCCTAAAGGACTGATAGCCCTGCCCTAATAGGAGTGATGGCACTGCTGTAAAGGACTGATAGCTCCACCCTAAAGGACTGATAGATCCGCCTTAAAAGACTGATAACTCCGCCCTAGAAGACTGATATCCCCACCCTAATGAGAGTGATAGCCCCTCCCTAATGAGAGTGATAGCCCTGCTGTAAAGAGCTGATAGCTCCACCCTAAAGGACTGATAACCCCGCCCTTAATGACTGATAACTCCGCCCTAAATGACTGATTGTTCCGGCCTAAATTACTGATAGCTCCGCCTTAAAAAACTGATAACTCCGCCCTAGAAGACTGATATCCCCACCCTAAAGGACTGATAGCCCCGCCCTGATGGGAGTGATAGCCCTGCTGAAAAGGCCTGACAGCTCCACCCTAAAGGACTGATAACTCCGCCCTAGAAGACTGATAGCTCCGCCCTTAAGTACTGATAGCACTGCCTTTGCATTTACAATGACAAAGCTGAGGGCGTCACGGTGGCGCAGCATGATCGCCTCATAGCAGGAAGGCTGGTTTGAGTCCCGGCTGGGTGAGTTGGTGTTTCCATGTGGAGTTTGCATGTTCTCCCCGTGTTGGCGTGGGTTTCCTCCGGGTGCTCCGGTTTACCCCACAGTCCAAACACATGCGCTATTTAAGCTTTTAAGCTATTTATGCTTTCCCTGGAATACATCCGCTGCATAAAACATATGCTGGATAAGTTGGCGGTTCATTCCGCTGTGGTGACCCCTGATTTATAAAGGGACTAAGCTGAAAAGAAAATGAATGAATGTTTTGAATATGTAAAGGTGAGGATTGTTTGCTGTGAGGGTTGGGTTTAGGGTTAAAGTCGGGGGAGAGGAGAGATTGTACAGTAGTAGAAACATCATTACGTCTGTGAGAGTCCCCACCGGGATTTTTGTGTGTATGTGGGGTGTGTGAGAGAGAGAGAGTGTGTGCGCGCGCAGATAACGGCATGGCCCCGCTCTGTCTTTGTAGCCGGTAACGGGAAGGCGTGGTGAGTGAGTGTGTGTGTGCTGAGGGAATGAGGCAGATGTGCGGCGCTTCTTCATCCGACAGCGGAAACGCCCTGAGAGACGGAGGTAAGATTTATTCTCTCCGGTGTAAATCACGGTTTATTTACGTGCCGTTTTCCGTCCGTCTGTCGGGTTTGAAAACAGGCTGCAGGAGAGCACGTGAAACGCGACGGATTAACCGGGCGGTGTTCACGGTTTTATTTCTGAATGAAAAGAACTGGTAGATGTAAAAGCTGTAGGATGCTTGCTTTCATGAGCAGATGACAGAGGCAGCATCTATAAGCATATGATTACATACATCTCGTGTGTTTAGCAGCCTGTGTTCTGTTGATATGGGAAATATCATGCTGGACGCTCATTGTTTAATATTTCTTGCAATTTATAATGAAGATAGACAATATTGTGTCATGTTATGGAGATATTGGGGTTCTCGTAATTAATATCCCTCTTTGACGAGGACATGGGAAATCACATTAGCTGAATAATGTTATTATTTTTCTATTTTTTAAATAGAAATACAGCCGCATGTATAAATGTATGGACTCAAGATTCATACAAGAAGAAAAAGAAAGTTTAATATTCTGTGTACAAAAGAGGAATATGAGAAAGAATTGAGAAAATAATGACCATCAATCATTTTTCTCACATGATGTCATTCAGTGTAACAGGTTTGAGGTTAAATGTCACCAAATGAATCTTATTTAGATCATTATTTTTGCATCTCTCTGTAAATACAGGTCATATACAGTTGAAGTCAGAAGTATTCGCCCCCCTTTGAATTTGTTTGTCTTTTTAAAATATTTCCCAAATGATGTTTAACAGGGCAAGGAATTGTTCACAGTGTGTCTGATAATATTTTTTCTTCTGGAGAAAGTATTATTTGTTTTATTTTGACTAATAAAAGCAGTTTTTAATTTTTTAAACACCATTTTCAATATTGTTAGCCCCTTTAAGCTACAGAACAAACCACTGTTATACAATGACTTGCCTAATTACCCTAACTTTACCCTAATTACCCTAGTGAAGCCTTTACATGTCACTTTAAGCTGAACACTAGTGTCTTGAAGAATATCTAGTCTAATGTTATGTGCTGTCATCATGGCAAAGAGAAAATAAATCAGCTATTAGAGATGAGTTATTAAAGCTATTATGATTAGAAATGTGTTGAAGAAATCTGCTCTCTGATTTAACAGAAATTGGGGGAAAAAATAAACGGGGGCGAATAATTCAGGGGGTGAATAATTCTGACTTCAACTGTTTTTGGTGGATTTGAACAGATATATTAAACATATGTTTATATGTTATATATTTTAGAAATATTAAACATATATATTAAACATCAAATTTGTTAAAACAATATTTTAGACACCGAGCATCTTTAGAAATAGAAAGATGATGCATTTTAGTTCATCAAAAAACATTACAAAGTAATAGAAGATATTTGTTTCTCTTGATTTGACCTCATTGTATAAATTTTAATTACATTTACATTTAGTCATTTAGCAGACGCTTTTAGTATTTTTCTCTAATATAAATTTATACTCCAATTTGCCCCACAATCCAAACACATGATGTCATTCAGTGTAACACGTTTAAGTTTAAATGCCGCCAAATAAATCTTATTTAGATCATTATATTGCATTTTTCAGTAAATACAGGTCATATAGCTGAAGTCAGAATTATTCGCCCCTTTATTTTTTCTCCAGTTTCTGTTTAACAGAGAGCAGATTTCTTCAACACATTTCTAATCATAATAGTTTTAATAACTCATCTCTAATAACTGATTTATTTTATCTTCATCATGATGACAGCACATAATATTAGACTAGATATTCTTCAAGACACTAGTGTTCAGCTTAAAGTGACATGTAAAGGCTACACTAGGGTAATTAGGGTAAAGTTGGGGTAATTGTTGTATAACGATGGTTTGTTCTGTAGACTATCGGAAAAAAAATATATAGCTTAAAGGGGCTAATAATATTGTCCTTATAAATTGGCTTTTAAAAAATTAAAAACTGCTTTTATTCTAGCCCAAATAAAACAAATAAGACTTTCTCCAGAAGAAGAAATATTATCACACATACTGTGAACAATTCCTTGCTCTGTCAAACATAATTTGGGAAATATTTAAAAAAGAAAAACAAATTAAAAGGGGGGTGAATAATTCTGACCTCAATGTATATGCTCAGTATATATATATATATATATATATATATATATATATATATATATATATATATATATATATATATATATATATATATATATATATATTTCAATATAAGGTCAATGTTTTTATTTCTTTGTCAGCGCTTTTTTGACTGCATTTAATGTGCTTTAAATGTATACTAAATTTAATTTGATCCGCACAACAAAATGGGGCATCTCATCTTTCACACAGGCGCAGTTAATGTATATTGTTTACCACCAGCTTGACTGTGATATTACATTAGTCAAACTGGGATTCAAGCAATAATCTTCAAGTCTTTCTGTCTGTTGTTGACCTGCTCCATTGTTTGTCTTTACATCTGCATATTTACAGATTCTGTCAGACTATCACAGTTTTCTGCATGTTGTGGTTCACGTTTTTTTATTTTTCCCTGTTTATTTCTGCTTTTGAATGTCATCATGTGATCTTTCCCTCTCTTCTTAAAGGGTTTTAACCTTAAAAAGCAATAAAAAAGTGACTTTTATTGACGTGTTATAGTGTGCAGTGCTGTATAGTGTATGTTGGTGTTGTATATCACGCTACAGAAAGCTTGTAATAAACTGCAGAAATGGGAAAAAACTGCAAAAATGTTTGGAAGAAGTGAAGGATGAGAAAATGATGACAGAGTATTTGTTTCTTCAATATTCTGGTGAACTTGGCCCATTATAAATGCTCTTTTCAGAACTGGTCAGTGATTGGTGCCTCAGCGGCTTCATTTATTTTACTTTATTTTGAAGAGTGTGTTCTGTGTTCGCTGGCCTCGACGCTCATTCATACTCGCAGTTTTACCTGAAAGTAAAATAAGGTCATGCTGCTGGAGGAACATTTGCATCGCTGTATTTGCATGTGTGTGCTCCAAAAGGGTCGAAGCCGTCTATTAATTCATGCTTTTATTAAGTGTGTCATAAAAACCCAAAACGATGATTGAAAAACAACATGTTTGCATAGTTTCACAAAGCTAGCAAAGGACTCAGAGACATTGCAGAGGAGAAACAGGGAGTCAAATCAGCCAACATATTGTTCATATGTAAATTTAAAGCAGTTAAAAGGGCATTTGCTGAGTAAAAAATAATATGGAATAGTTGGCGGTTCATTCCGCTGTGGCGGCCACTGATAAATAAAGGGACTAAGCCGAAGGAAAATGAATGAATATACCACTGTAAATATCATTAGTGTGAAAAGGAAGATAATTGGTTGGCTTCATCCTACCCCCCCGTAGTGTTCATTTTACCTCGATAAGACTTGTTGACATCCGTCTTGCTTGTCAGCCTTGTAAACAGGATCTGGAAGTTGAAGAAGAGTGTGTGGATGTGGAAATGAGCTGCGTTTTGACTGCAGGAATCCACGATCAGGAACTGCAGCAGAGAGAATCTAATTTTAAACACTGATTTATTAGTTGTCTTCTGAAAGCAGTGGAAATGACGGTGTTTTTCCGTGACGGTATATTATCACTTCCTCCTCACCAGTAGCACATCTTCCTGTTAAACCTTTATACCATAGGTCTCAAACTGGAGTCCTGGAGGGCCGCAGCTCTGCACAGTTTTGCTCCAACCCTAATCAAACACAGCTGATCCAAATAATCAAGGTGTTCAAGACCACTAGGTTGCATTAGAAATGTGATTATAATGGAAGTCAATGGGGCAAAAACAGCCCCAAACATAATCAAAGGGGAGTCAATCTACCTAGAGTGTATTGTTGAGTTTTCGAAAAATGTCAAAGCATTTTCCCAAAATATGCACCAAAATAAGATTTGTCCCCAAAAATCATCCCATTTGCTGAAACTCAGAGAAAGTTCTGGCCAAATTAAGACTCCAAATCAGCCCAGAGTGAATGAAAACGACCCAAGTGCAAACAAGAGTTAAACACAGATTTTAAATGATGTTAAAACAGAATCTTACTTTCAGATTTAGTTAGGAGTGGATGACCTGAAGCTTATTTTTAGCTCGGTGTCAATTCTCCTTTGTGAGAGTCTTGAAAAAGCTCTGCTTCTCTTCTTTTGATGCCTGTGAGTTTCGTGTCTGGCAGGTACAGCATCTCCACACACACATTCACAGATACTCCTGATAATCTGCAAGAATGAGGGAGATACACAGGAGAAGACAATCTGTTTACAGTTTGTAAATAAAAGACAAAATCCCAAAAGTGAATTAGGTGCGTTTCCATCACTAGTGTGATAACCCTAGGCTGCAGTGGCCATGAGGGACACTAGAGGGCAGTGCATCTGGACATTTTCATGGACTCCAATTCCCATGTTGCTTTGCTTTCTTATTTGAGCATTGGTTTCAGCTGTGTGTCTATATCTCGTTTGGTTGCATCTATTTAAGTCTTTTGTTTCGGGGTCATGTTATGTCTGTCTTTAGTGGTAAGTCATTGTGGTTTGGTTACGTTGTTCCTTTTCTTAAGTATTTTCTGAGTTTTGCTTTGTTTTTCGTTGTGCACTAGTGATGGGAAGTTCAGATATTTCAGATGGTTCGTGTCAATGAACCGGTTCAAAAAAACAAATCAACAGGTCTTTAACGATACAATGTGATGACGTCATCCGCAATGCTCTTATGTTAGGACTTTACATATGAAAAATCACACATGCGCAGTATTATCAGTTATCAAATCTGATCTCAGTGTACTGTTCTAGTAACTGAATAACTTTAGTTTGAGTCTGAGGGAGTATCAGGCTTATTAAAAAATACGTAATTTGTGGAGAAGTGTCACATGAGTGTGATTAGATTGCCCTGTAGTGGAAACGCACTGTTAGAGTGGCTGACTGTAGTATTGGTAACCTAGCAACCAAAAGTAAACAGGGCAAACATAATGGAGACAGCTGATTGGTCACGATGGTGTAATGTTCACTAGGTCAGTGTGTATTCAGCAAACGTGTTGCCATCTTCAATTACTCATAGAGCTTTTAGAGTGGCTGACTGTAGTATTGGTAACCTAGCAACTAACAGTAAACAAGACGAACGTAACGGAGACTGCTGATTGGTTACAATGGAGTAATGTTCGCTAGGTCAGTGTGTATTCAGCAAACGTGTTGCCATCTTCAATTACTCATAGAGCTTTTAGAGTGGCTGACTGTAGTATTGGTAACCTAGCAACTAACAGTAAACAAGACGAACGTAACGGAGACTGCTGATTGGTTACAATGGAGTAATGTTCGCTAGGTCAGTGTGTATTCAGCAAACGTGTTGCCATCTTCAATTACTCATAGAGCTTTTAG
This sequence comes from Danio rerio, assembly GCF_049306965.1. NCBI lineage: Eukaryota > Metazoa > Chordata > Actinopteri > Cypriniformes > Danionidae > Danio > Danio rerio. Next base: position 850,983 of record NC_133198.1, read on the forward strand.
AGTGGCTGACTGTAGTATTGGTAACCTAGCAACTAACAGTAAACAAGACAAACATAATGGAGACAGCTGATTGGTCACGATGGTGTAATGTTCGCTAGGTCAGTGTGTATTCAGCAAATGTGTTGCCATCTTCAATTATTTATAACGTTTTTAGAGAGGCTGACTGTAGTATTGGTAACCTAGCAACTAACAGTAAACAAGACAAACGTAACGGAGACTGCTGATTGGTTACAATGGTGTAATGTTCGCTAGGTCAGTGTGTATTCAGCAAAGATGTTGCCATCTTCAGTTATTCATGGAGTAGTTAGAGTGGCTGACTGTAGTATTGGTAGCCTAGCAACCATCATTAAACAAGACAACAGAGACAGCTGATTGGTCACGATGGTGTAATGTTCGCTAGGTCAGTGTGTATTCAGCAAATGTGTTGCCATCTTCAATTATTCATAACGTTTTTAGAGTGGCTGACTGTAGTATTGGTAACCTAGCAACCAACAGTAAACAAGACAATGGAGACAGCTGATTGGTCACGATGGTGTAATGTTCGCTAGGTCAGTGTGTATTCAGCAAATGTGTTGCCATCTTCAATTATTCATAACGTTTTTAGAGTGGCTGAGTGTAGTATTGGTAACCTAGCAACCATCAGTAAACAAGGCAAGCATAATGGAGACAGCAGATTGGTCATGATGGTGTAATGTTCGCTAGGTCAGTGTGTATTAAGCAAACGTGTTGCCGTTCCCCCTGCTTTGACTCTCACGGGTGAATTGTTCAGTAAATGGGCTCAGTTTTGTTTTCATGATGATGTTATCAGAAGCCCAAACCTCAGTGTGCTGAACTCAAAGCAGTTCCCATGTGGATCATCAGCAGAGAGACGCTCACAGCTGCCAGTGTGTGAGAAGAGCAGTGTTTGTGAAGAGACGTCTGATAACAGAGCGGATCTGCTGCTGGAGCACCGCTGACCGCTGAGCTCTGGAGAATCTGCTCACACGCAAAGTGCAGGTGGACTGACTGAAGACCATCAGGGTCTCACACACACACACACACACACACACACACACACACACACACACACACACTCATACTCGAGCAGCTGGTAGACAAACAGCTCTGAACACCCTTAGTGTGTGTAGTGTGTTTCTGTGTCTGTGTTTGAGTGTGTGTGTGTTTGTGTGTGAATATAGTGTGTGCCTGGATTTGTGAGTGTGTGTGTGTATTTTTTGTGTGTATAGTGTTTTTGCGTCTGTGTGTGTGTTCTTTGTGTGTGTGTGAATATAGTGTGTGTCGGGGTTTGTGAGTGTGTGTGTAGTTTGTGTGTGCATATACTGTTTTTGTGTCTGTGTCTGTGTTTGTGTGTGTGTGAATGTAGTGTGTGTCTGGGTTTGTGAGTGTGTATAGTTTGTGTGGCCTGTGTATGTATAGTGTGTTTCTGTGTTTAAGAAGTGTGTTTGTGTGTGTGTTTGTGTGTGTGTGTGCGCGTGTATGTGTGTGTGTGTGTGTATATAGTGTGTGTGTACAGTTTGTCGTGTGTATGTATATTGTGTGACTGTGTCTGAGAAGTGTGTTTGTGTGTGTGTGTGTGTGTGTGAATATAGTGTTTGTGTACAGTGTTTCATGTGTATGCATATTGTGTGTCTGTGAAGTGTGTTTGAGTGTGTGTGTGTGTGTGTGTGTGTAGAGTGAGAGAGAGAATGTGAGCATATATGTGTGTGTGAGAGAAAAAAAGTAAGAGAGTGTGTGTGTGAGAGAGAGTATAAGGTGTGTGTGTGGGATTGAGCTTTGTTTGTGTGTGTAAGAGAGAGAGATAAGTATGAGGTGTGTGCGCGCGCGCGCGTGTGTGTGGAGTATATACAGTAGTCAACATGTAAAGTTCTTGACCTCTAGACTTGGTTGGTGTGATGTCATAGCTGGGGGCGTGGCCTGGGGGCTCCATTGGAAATGAACCGTGATGTTGTTGAGTATCGCTATAATGTTATTTATTTATTCGATATCTCATTTGTTTCCCTAGACAAATGCTATTTTATGAGCTAAATCATTTATTTATGTAAAAATATAAAAAATAAAGATGTAAACAATATATATTTCATCTCATTGATACTAAAAAATGCTGTGGAGGCTCAAACATTTAGTCTGTAAAGCACTGTGAATGAGTGTAAACCTGATATGCAGATATCCTCACTCTGATTGGCTGATTTCTCTCTCATCTCGACTCCGCCCATTAGTATTTGTTTTCAGCTCTGTGTTCAGCTTCTATCCAATAGTAGAACAGCAACTATTGAGGAGGCGGGGCTGAAGATAGTAATTCCCCATCTGATTGTTCATATTTAGATAAACAACCAACACATCAAGTAAATCTCATTGAGCACGTCTGTGATGTCATATTTTGCATGCGCTTTTATCACGATAACAATAGTTTTGCGATATGATGTGCATATAGTGTAGACTTCTGCCAAGTGAGCTGACTGTATATTGTATTTGTCTGTCTCGCAGGACACTGCTGGTGTTGTGCTGAGTTATAGCGTCCCCTGAGAGGCTGTTTAGGGGTTAAGTGGCTCAATCCAGACCGCAACAGATGTACTTTTCAGCAGGACTCTTTGAACCGGCATGCTTAATATTTCATTATTCCAGCGGGCCACCGTGCCATTGTTCGGGAATTAAAGCAGCATTACTGGAAACATGCCAAGAGCACTTGCTGCACTGCTGCTTCATCTCCAGCTCTGCCTCCATCCACCTAGTTTTACACACAGTTGGTGTGCTGCGTTAAATAATTGTTTAATGGAAACACAGAGATGTGCATACACTTGGAAAATGTGCATTAAAGCATACGATGCACAATGAGGATGCATGATGATGAGTTCCTCATGATAACTGTCTTTTACTCAGGTTTGCCATTCATTCATTCATACATTTTCTTTTCAACTTGGTCCCTATATTAATCAGGGGTTGCCACAGCGGAATGAACCACCAACTATTCCAGCATGTGTTTTACTCAGAGGATGCCCTTTCAGCCGCAACCCAGTACTGAGAAACACTCATTCACACACATACACTACGGCCAGTTTAGCTTAATCAATTTCCCTAAAGCGCATGTGTAACACAGGGAGAACATGCAAACTCCACACAGAATTGCCAACTGATCCGGGACTCAAACCAGTGACCTTCCTGCCGTGAGGCGATCGTGCCACCCTCTGCGCTTCCGTGACGCCCTCAGATTTGTCATTGTAAATGCACAGATGACCTTGTTTGAGATGCACCAAGACACCAAAACGTGTCATAAATCTGTCATCAACATGATTGTCGTGAGGCCATTATAATTGCGTCATGAGGTTTTCATGAATACTTTTATCAGTGGATCAGACTGAATTTGTCATTAAAGAGCCCCTATTATACAATAAAAGGGTCATATTTGGGTTTTAAGGGTCTCCAACAACAGGCTGATCTGCATACAAGGTCAAAAAACACTTTCATTATCTTGTAATCTGCGTTTATTTTTACCTAATTATCCCAGCGACTCTCATATGATTCGTTCAGCGATTGATTTGTTGCCAAACCCCTCCTTAGCGCAATGCTAATCTGCACTGATTGGACCGATGACAGCCTGTTGTGATTGGTTGACTGTGTTTAGCGTGAGACAGAGAGAAACGCCCAGCACGGCTTATCAACAATATTAACCAATTAAACTCTGCTGCTATTTGGGGATTTCCGCCTGGATTTTGCCTACCCAAATTTAAAAGCTTCCCAAATCCTCATGCAGAGGTGTAAATGCAAAAATTTGGTATCATTTAAAAGAAAACCCTTTGAATTTTCATAAAACACTATTGAAAGTGTTTAAAATATCTGTATATGTTGTCTGTGTTTTAATAAACACCTAAAAAAGAGGCACTTTTTGTATTTTTTTTTTATAAACTCAAATGTGAAAGTGTCTCTTTTAGGTTGTGTGTGGTCTAGCGTGCTGTAATTAATGTTGGTGGTTCCTGCACATGTCTGTAATCATAGGAACAAAGAAAAATGTCTCCACCATAATCTATGCAAAAGTTATTGTATTCCATCTGATGAGAGGTGCTGTACAAGAAACCTTAAGAAAATGTGTTACTGTATGTAAAACACAGTGTGTCGCACCTGCGGCTGTGTCCTCAAATGTGATCTAGGCACTAGGGCGCACTGGGTTTAATGCACATTGTCTTTTAAATGTCATCTGGAAATAACCAAACCCTTAAAAAGCCACAGGAGCAGATAAATCTGGATATGCATGGTGTCATGGCTTTGTGTTTGAGCGCAGCGGCTGTAAAATGCGGCATGTGTGTGTGTATGTGTGTGTGTGTGTGTGTGGACTGTCAGCACAGGTTACTGATGTTCAAGCCTCGTCCTCGCTTCATTTACGGCTTGAGTGCTTTTCTCTTCCTCCTCCCTGGAGCTCTGCAGTCCAGTCCGAGTCTGAATCCACTGCAGTTCTGCTCATAAGCGCTGATAAGAGATCAGGGAAAAACGACAAGTCATTAACGTCTTAAGACTTAAGATATACCTCAGCTTTAATATGTGTTTCCCAAAACTATCTTAGTTAGAGGAGACCTATTATACAGCTTTTTACAGGATGTGAAAGAGATCTGTCTGTCCATCCATCCATCCATCCATCCATCCGTCCGTCCGTCCGTCCATCTGTCCTGTCCGTCCGTCCGTGCTTCTATCTATCTATCTATCTATCTATCTATCTATCTATCTATCTATCTATCTATCTATCTATCTATCTATCTATCTATCTATCTATCTATCTATCTATCTATCTATCTATCTATCTATCTATCTATCTATCTATCTATCTATCTATCTATCTATCGTCTGTCTGGCTGTCCGTCCCTCTGTCTGTCCGTCCTTCTATCTGTCTGTCTGTGTCCTTGCTTCTGTCTGTCCGTCTGTCTGTCCCTCTGTCTGTCCCTCTGCCTGTCCCTCTGTCTGCCTGTCCCTCTGTCTGTCTGTCCGTCTGTCTGTCTGTCTGTCCATCCCTTTGTCTGTCTGTCTGTCTGTCTGTCTGTCCGTCCCTTTGTCTGTCTGTCTGTCTCTCTGTCCCTTTGTCTGTCTGTCTGTCTGTCCGTCCGTCTGTCTGTCTGTCCGTCCCTTTGTCTATCTGTCTGTCTGTCTGTCTGTCTGTCTGTCCGTCCCTTTTGTCTGTCTGTCTGTCTGTCTGTCTGTCCGTCCCTCTGTCTGTCTGTCTGTCCATCCCTTTGTCTGTCTGTCTGTCTGTCTGGCTGTCCGTCCCTTTGTCTATCTGTCTGTCTGTCTGTCTGTCTGTCCGTCCCTTTGTCTGTCTGTCTGTCTGTCTGTCTGTCCATCACTTTGTCTGTCTGTCTGTCTGTCTGTCTGTCTGTCCGTCCCTTTGTCTGTCTGTCTGTCTGTCTCGCTGTCCCTTTGTCTGTCTGTCTGTCTGTCTGTCCGTCTGTCTGTCCGTCCCTTTGTCTGTCTGTCTGTCTGGCTGTCCGTCCCTTTGTCTATCTGTCTGTCTGTCTGTCTGTCTGTCCGTCCCTTTTGTCTGTCTGTCTGTCTGTCTGTCCCTTTATCTGTCTGTCTGTCTGTCTGTCTATCTGTCTGTCTGTCTGTCTGTCTGTCTGTCCGTCCCTTTTGTCTGTCTGTCTGTCTGTCTGTCTGTCCGTCCCTCTGTCTGTCTGTCCGTCTGTCTGTCTGTCTGTCCATCCCTTTGTCTGTCTGTCTGTCTGTCTGGCTGTCCGTCCCTTTGTCTATCTGTCTGTCTGTCTGTCTGTCCGTCCCTTTGTCTGTCTGTCTGTCTGTCTGTCTGTCCATCACTTTGTCTGTCTGTCTGTCTGTCTGTCTGTCCGTCCCTTTGTCTGTCTGTCTGTCTCGCTGTCCCTTTGTCTGTCTGTCTGTCTGTCTGTCCGTCTGTCTGTCCGTCCCTTTGTCTGTCTGTCTGTCTGGCTGTCCGTCCCTTTGTCTATCTGTCTGTCTGTCTGTCTGTCTGTCCGTCCCTTTTGTCTGTCTGTCTGTCTGTCTGTCCCTTTGTCTGTCTGTCTGTCTGTCTGTCTGTCTGTCTGTCTGTCTGTCTGTGTCCGTGCTTCTGTCTGTCCGTCTGTCTGTCCCTCTGTCTGTCTGTCCTTCTGTCTGTCTGTCTGTCTGTCTGTCTGTCTGTCCGTCCCTTTGTCTGTCTGTCTGTCCGTCCGTCCGTCTGTCCGTCCATCCTTCTATCTGTTCGTCCTTCTGTCGGTCTGTCTGTTCATCGGTCCTTCTATCTGTCTGTCTGTCCCTCTTCTGTCTGTCTGTCTTTCTATCTGTCCGTCCTTCTGTCGGTCTGTCTGTCCGTCCGTCCGTCCTTCTATCTGTCTGTCTGTCTGTCTGTCTATCTGTCCGTCCCTCAGTCTGTCTGTCTGTCTGTCCGTCCGTCTGTCGGTCTGTCCGTCGTTCCGTCCTTCTATCTGTCTGTCTGTCTGTCCTACCCTCTATCTGTCTGTCCATCTGTCTGTCTGTCCGTCCGTCCATCCTTCTATCTGTCTGTGTCTGTCCACCCATCCGTCCTTGTGTCTATCCGTCCTTCTATCTGTCTGTCTGTGTCCGTGCTTCTGTCTGTCTGTCTGTCCGTCCGTCCGTCCCTCTATCTGTCTTTGTCTGTCTGTCTGTCTGTGCTTCTGTCTGTCTGTCCGTCCTTTCTTCTATCTGGCTGTCTGTCTGTCTGTCCATTCGTCCGTCCGTCCCTCTGTCTGTCTGTCTGTCTATTTTGAGGTGCAGTTATTTCCCCATGTGTGGACTGTGAGTTTAGCCATTTTTGACTAGTGAGTTGTTGGTTCTTCAGTGTAAGTGGTGTGTCAGTGATTACATCTGTGCAGAAAAACACCCCTGAGTGTTTAGACGGAGATTTGAGGCGTCTGAATCAGTAAATCACTCTAAATCCCTGTCCTCAAATGCTTAGGAGTCAACAGCTTGAGGAAGCCACAGAAGGAGACAGTTATTGAGAAAGAGAGAGCCAGAAATTAAGGTTTCCCATTGTCATGAATACCAGGACCCCACAAACACACATGCATGCAAACACACACACACAATCAAACACACACACACACGTCTGCTGCAGGGTTATCAAGTCTCTGCTCTGACACAAAAGGAAACTTTCCTTGGGGCCAAGACAGTGTCAGTTCCTGTCGGTGCACATCCTCATAAACACTCCGATCCGTGCAGGAAACCCTCAGACAATCAGCTCTGTCAAACACACACACACTGTCAAACGCACTCACCACAGCGCATGTTTACTGCAGGACCAATACTGAAGACAATCTCCTTCACAGAGCTGCTGCTGTGCCTATCGCTCATTCAGTGTGTGTGTGTGTGTGTGTGTGTGTCTGCATGTGTGTGTTTGCTGGTATATGTGTTTTTTGTGTGCGTGCACATGTGTGGGGGTTCTCGTGTTTGCATGTGTGGGTTTGTGGGGTCCTGGTATTCCTGATGATTTGGGGTCCAAATGTGAATGTGTGTGTGTGTGTTTCTGTCTGTGTGCTTGTGTTTGTGTGTGTGTGTTTTTGTGGTGACCTGGCATTCATGACATTGTGGGGTCCAATTGTGAATGTGTGTTTGTGTGTGTGTGTGTGTGTGTGTGTTTGTGTGTGTGTATGTGTGTTTCTGTCTGTGTGTTTGTGTTTTTGTGTGTTTGTGCTGTGTGCATGCATGCGTATTTGTGTGTGTCTGTTTTTCTGTATGTGTTTGTTTGTGTGTCTGTGTGTTTCTGTTTGTGTGTCTGTTTTCTTCTTTGTGTGTCTGTGTGTGGGTGTTTATGTCTTTGCTTGTGTTTGTGGGTGGATACATCAGTCTTTTAGGGCAGGGCTATCAGTCTTTTAGGGTGGTGCTATTAGTCTTTTAGGGTGGTGCTATTAGTCTTTTAGGGTGGTGCTATCAGACCGTTAGGGCGGGGCTATCAGTTTTTTAGGGAGGGGCTATCAGTCATTTTGGGCGGTGCTATAAGTCTTTTAGGGCAGGGCTATCAGTCCTTTAGGGCGGTGCTATCAGTCATTTAAGGCGGTGCTATCAGTCTTTTAGGGTGGGGCTATCAGTCATTTAAGGCGGTGCTATCAGTCTTTTAGGGTGGGCTATCAGTCATTTAGAGCAGAGCTATAAGTCTTATAGGGCGGGCCTATCAGTCCTTTAGGGCGGGGCTATCAGTCATTTAAGGCGGTGCTATCAGTCTTTTAGGGCGGGGCTATCAGTCATTTAAGGCTGTGCTATCAGTCATTTAGGGTGGTGCTATCAGTCTTTTAGGGCGGGGCTATCAGTCATTTAGGGTGGTGCTATCAGTCTTTTAGGGCAGGGCTATCAGTCCTTTAGGGCGGTGCTATCAGTCATTTAAGGCGGTGCTATCAGTCTTTTAGGGTGGGCTATCAGTCATTTAGGGCAGAGCTATAAGTCTTATAGGGCGGGCCTATCAGTCCTTTAGGGCGGGGCTATCAGTCTACTTCCTGTAGTGGTCCTTGAACATCATCTATAATAGGTTAGTCTACAGTATATACATCATATATGACTGCTGTCTGACAAATCTATTACAGAAGAGCTATAGATGTTGTAGAGCTGCAATGAATGCTCCATATTAAACCCTACAGATCAAGAAAAGCATGTAAAGTCAGATGTCCCAAACCATTTGGCAATCTAGTGTAAACTGCACTGCACTTCAGCTGGAATCTTGTGCTTCATATTTCACATTAGGAGGAATCTCTGCTTCTAACCACAGGTCAAGAGCTGCAGACCCAACCACTCAGGCTTGTGTTGCTTGTTAGAGCGATGGTTTGGGGAAACAGAATAGTTGGTCCATTGTTAGTGAAATTATGTGTTTAATGACAGAACTTCGATGCTTGTGGAGAACACACATCAGTGTATGGAGCGAATGACTGCTATTTATTTAAAATATGTACTGAGACGCACATGTGGAGAAGGGTTTGAGTTTAATCAAGACACAGTAGAAATGAATGCATGCGACAGAGTAATACTTTTATAATGAATGCTCCTTATAATGAACATTAAAGTGCTTTTGTTTAATATTTCTCTTTAGAATCAACAGCACAGAAAGAATAATACATGTAAACATGATCAGAGAGTTAATCAGAATGCTCAAATGCCCATCCATATATTGATCTAGCAACTCTTTGGTTACATTATGCAGTGGATTCCTACATATTTGAGAAAACAATCCTGAATTCTACAGCATGTTGATTTATATTTGCATCACACTTTATTTTAATGTACAAAATAATGTACAAAAAAACACCAACATTTGCAGTCAGATTAAAATGCAGTTGAAAAATTGCTGAATATTTAACAATCAAATTAAATTCAATAATGTTGATATTCAGCCCATATACAGTTGAAGTCAGAATTATTAGTCCTCCTACTGTAAATATCGTCCCCCAATTTCTCTTTAAGAGAGAGAATATTTCAACACATTCCTAATCATGATAGGTTTCACCAGCATGGCCCACGCCACACTTTAAGCTAGACTTTAGGGATGAAAGGGATGGTAGGAGAAAAGTGGGATGAAGGGGAGTAAGAGGATGACTGGTGAACAGGTGGGTAGGTTGATCAGGCGTCCTACTATGCCCAGAGACTCAGGGTGCGTTCACACCTGTGAATGGATTCAGTTGTTCTGAAACAGGGATTAAAGTTGTTACATTGTTGCTCTTTGCTCTTGGAGCGGTTCGCTTTCACACGGCAAAGTTTCTAATCGGACCAAAAGAGCTAAAACAAGTCACGTGTGAGTAAACTCTCCTCACATTAGTCAGTGTCAGGGTTTATTTTGCAGAGTCCCGCTCAGCTGTCAGGAGAGGTGATGGTTTGGTGGTGTTTGACAAGGTGCGCGCGACGTGTCTGAAGAGTGAGGAGAGATGCGGTGGGAAGGGGTGAGAAGGGTGCGCAATGTATTTGAGGACCGGGAGGGAGACTTGAGATTACCGGGAGATTATCACTCGTTTGTGGGCATCCGCCAGACTCGCGAAACTTCCCGTCCTACTCATAATTCTCTCTTCATATAGCCGTATGCCTATTACATATCCATAAAACACTGTGATATAACTGCGCTCGGATCATATCGCTTTCTCACTGCAACCGATTCACTCCAGAGTTTGTTTGTTGACTAGATATTCTTCAAGACACTAGTGTTCACCCTGATGTCACATTTATGGCCATCAGCAATCAGGTAAGACAAAAACAGTATCCCAAAAATTAAGTGAACGAGTTTCGTGACAGGGTGAGAACACGGTGAAATCCGAAAACGTGGTAGAATAAAAAAATTGGGGCTTTTATTTTTTTTGGACGGCTTTTGTGAACTGTTTTAGGGAAGCGAGCGGGCGGGCGGGTCGATCGGTAAAATTGGTTGGGTTCAGGGAAGGAGGAGGGCGAGTTGGCCGATTGGCCGGTCGCGCAGTCAATCATCCAGTCAGTCGGACAGCGGCCTCCGGCGGGTTCAGGCGAGAACAGCGCGGGCGCGAACTGCGCTCACGAGAGGCGTCTGAGGTGTGAAAAAGCACGCAACAGCGGCCTCTCGCAGATTCCCGAAAACAATAACTGCAGCCGTACGTACCCGCCAGGACGTATTCCGTGGTCTCCAGAAACGTCCGCAGGACTACGTTTCCACAATGAGCCTGGGTTGTATTTATGTGTATAAAGCGTCTGTTTTGTGAGAAGTGCTGCTCATTATGATATGTGAGCGACCTGTGCAGCTTTATTGTAGACATTTTTTCAAGTGAGCATGACGTCGACTGAAACTTTGTCATACACCATACCCACCAAAAGGGTACCCTTGCTAGTGGAAACGCAAGCCTGATAAAGGTACCAACCCGAACCATACTGTACTGTACCAGTCAGTGGAAACAAGCCATTAAAGGCTTCACTAGGGTAATTAGGGTAAAGTTAGGGTAATTAGGCAAGTCATTGTATAACAGTGGTTTGTTCTGGAGACAATCCAACACTAATATTGCTGAAGGGGCGAAAAACTGCTTTTATTCTAGCCCAAATAAAACAAATAAGACTTTCTCCAGAAGAACAAACATTAGAGGAAACACTGTGAACAACTCCTGAATCTGCTCAACATCATGTGGGAATTATTTGACCTTGATCCTCATGCTAGTTTCACTAATAATAAGAGGGTGTTCAGTCTGTGAGAAGAGCATGTTGGCAGCGTCTCTGCTCGTAGCCGGACAGACTGTGACACAAGTGCTGCTCAATTATTCATCTCATGGAGTAAACAGAGATAAGCTGAACACAGCTGAGCTTGATAAAGGCTCCCGCTTGGCTTCCGACATGATATCCGCAGATCTGAGGCCTGGAAAAATGCGTCTGTGTCCCGGCAGATTCCTGGAATTACAAACGTCGCAGAATAGAGTCCTGTGGCCAGGAGATGAATTTTCTTGGGGGTTTTTTTTATCGGTTGTGTCGCGGCGAGGCATGACAACATAATTCAGGCCATTAAGATCGTGGAGACACATTGAGTGTGGCTTCCCATGCAAACATGGGTGTGTGTGTGTGTTACTGTTTGCCAAGCCGTGTAAACATGCAATGTGCTCAAGATTTAAAGGGACAGTTGTGTCTTTCTTCACTTTTCCCTTTCTTGTAAACCAGTTTTATTCTGTTTTATTTCTTATATTTCTTTCATTTATTCTTACCATTGTGCATGAAATGTGCTATATAAAGGCAGCACGGTGTCTCAGCGGTGAGCACGGTGTCCTCACAGCATCCCTGGATCGTCTCAGATGTCCAGTTGTTGACCTCTGCTCAGTCTGTTAATGCTGTGAGATGTTTCTCCTCTGGGAAAGCTGTATGTTAGAGCTGAATGAGGTGTGTGTGTGTGTGTGTGTCTACTCAGCATGATGCAGGGCTTTTCTAAAAGCTGTACTTGTGTTTACTGGAGTCGGAGCTCTGAGCTCTTGGACAGACGGTTTCTCTGTGGCCTTTGACTTCACTGAGCCCGAGGGTCCCGTCATGTGTTCCCTCCCCAGAGACACTCTATAATCTAATAACACACACACACTTACACTTGTTTATGAGGTTTTTGAGGACTCTCTGTAGACATAATGTAGTTTATATTGTAAAATTGCTTAGAGTATGGTACACTAGCCCCATCTGTGGTAGAGTTATGAATGTAAAGAGGAGGAGTTTTAAGTGTTTGGAATTACAAGGACAGTGAGTGTGTCCTCATAAACCTTCCCAACAGTGTCATACCTTGGTCATACGCTACATTCCACTACTTATGTGTCCTTGTAAACCACATAAATCAGACATGCACACACATAGATGCACATACACACACACACATACACAAATGCACACACAGACACACATTTGCACATATACACATATGCATGCACACACACACACACACAAACACACACATACACAAAGAAAAAAAACAGAGACACACATATTACACATGCACACACAGAAACACATGCGCACACATGCACATATGCATGCACACACACACAAATATGTATGTACACACACATAAACACACAATTGCACATATACACATATGCACACACACACACACACACGCTCACACAAAGACAAACACATGCTTACACACACACAAAGACAAAACACACAGAGACACACATGCTCACACACAGATATATACACACAGAGGCACACACATGCACACACACACATGCACAGAGACACACATACAGACACACAAACACACATGCACATGCACAATTGCACAGACACACACACAGACACAGAGAAACGTATATGCGCACACACACACACAAACACAAACAAGTGCAGGCAAACTGAGAAACACACACATGCGCGCGCACACACACACACGCGCACACATGCACATATGCATGCGCACGCACTGAGACACACACATGCACACTCACACTCAAAGACACATACTGACACAAAGACACACACATGCACACACACATACAGAGACACAGAGTGTGTGTGTGAGAGAGGGAGAGAGAGAGAGAGAGAGACACACATAAACACACACAGACACACACACAATAACAGTGGGCGTATTAGCAAGCTGTGTGATTGATTGTTTTAATTAGAAACTGTATTAATAAGAAGGCAGTGGATGAGACGACACACACACACACACACACACACATGATCAATACACATTCCTGCAGTCGTCATATTGCTCTCATTATTAAATCTGTTGCTGTTATGATCCAGATTAAAGCCTGTTTGTTTGGTTAATCACACATTTCTCTGCTGGAGCTTTTCTCAAACGCTTATTAAGAAACCGACATGCGGGAGTAGCGGCCGTCCACTGTATCTGTTCAGCCGACACAATCTCACGGCAATTCGTAACTTTTTGATTTAGTAGCTAATTTGTATGAATTCGTACAAACTAATTCGTACAATTTAGTACGATTTGCTCACCACCCAATGACGATTGGGTTTAGGGGTGGGGTTAAGTGCCACGCCTCCTTTTTAAAATCATACAATTTCAAAACTCGTACGAATTCGCCACTAAACTTACAAAACGTAAAATACTCATGTTTCCTCGTGAGATCAGACTGGGTCAGCTGAGGGAACCGAACCAACCCCGTGACGTCAGGCACAGCGATATTCCAAGACTGCGGCGCCCTAGCTCTAAAATCTATAGTAAAACAAGCCGTTTTTCTGCTAAATGCTGACATTAATCGAGTCTCTTTAATATATTTCATTTTAAAGTGGATTCCAATGTACATAATAATGTCAACTTGACCAAGTGCTTCATTTCCCTTTAATTTTAAACGAGAGATATTTAAGGGTTATCTCATTTCTGCTGGATGCTGCGGTGTATATATTACGTGGATATAATGAAACATATATATTATATAATTTTGTTATAGCAGTTTGTTTAGTGAGGCAGTGTGCGAGTCAGATGTTGCCAGAAGGGATACAGCTCTTGCCAAAAGTTATTTTTATTAAATTGCACATTAAATTGTGTTTTAATAAAATCTACCATCACTCCAACCCTCACAGCAATGCACAAACAGTAACTATACTGAGTATTAGTCATATTTTTTATTTAATAACCCATTAAATTGTAGTTTAATATTATCTACACCTACCCTAATCCTAAACCTAGCTCTCAAAGTAATGTAAAATAAGAATTATTGTTGCACAGTGTCACACAAATGATGCTATATTGACGTGAGTTTCCACAGCTGTATCCCTTCTAGAATTTACAGCAACATGTTCAGTGTTGAATAACTTGGTTGTGAATTGTGCTGCCATCTGCTGGCTGAGCATGTAACTTCAGCTTGTCTGCGGCTCTGTCAGGATATGAGCTCTGATAACTCCTCCACTCAAACAGCAAATCACAGACGTCACAGCTACATCTAATATCTGCCATGGAGAATCTCAGGTGTATCTGCTCCACACTCTGCAGGTTTTATTTTGTCTGCGTCGAGTGTGTGTGTGTGTGTGGTTTATTTTTCTCCAGCTGCGGTGTGAGTTGTGTTTATATGAAGCTAATGCTGTTGAAAAGCAATAAAGATGGACTGAAAGTGATTACACTGAAATAGATGTTATGCTCCGTCCCTGAAGAGCTCCAGATTGACCAGGCCGCCTTGCTCTGGATGAAGAGGATGATGATGGTTAGATTAAATGAGGCTAATGATTGGGCTGTTAATTGGTGTGGAGGTGTGTTATTCGAAATGAGGAGTTCTGTAAGGTCCCCAGGTCAGTCGAATGTTGTCAAAGCACCAAATAATTGCAGTTTTAATCACAAGCCGACAGTATTGTAAAACTGGTGTTTTCATCAGCATCATTAGCTTTAAGGACATGTTTCCAGATGTGAGTCTTCAGTTTTTCTGGTTTTCCGCTGGTTTCTTTGTAATAACAGTGTAGTAGACGGCTATAATTTCAACATGCTGCACTTTTCCATGCATTTCAATCAGAACGAGAAATCCCTCCATTTAACCCCTTAACCTTCTTCCTCAGTTTCTGAACATGAACCTGACGCAAATAATAAAACAATCAATATATAGTATATTATAGTATATTATATAACATATATATAAATTAAATAACCTGTTTTAGCCTAAAATTGACACAAAATGAAAGCTAAATATCTGAACAAAATGTAGCGACTATATTTTTAACAGCAAAATCACAAAGTAGTCATCCAATTCAGTATTTTACGGTAATTTAGAAAAGTATCGACTATATTTTTAACAATAAAATCGTGAAGTAGCCATCGATACAGCATTTTACTGTAAATTTTGAAATGAATCAACTATATTTTTAACAATAAAATCACAAAGTAGCCATCGATACAGCATTGTACTGTAAATTTAGAAATGAATTAACTATATTTTTAACAATAAAATCGTGAAGTAGCCATCGATACAGCAGTTTACCGTAAATTTAGAAATGAATCGACTATATTTTTCACAATAAAATCACGAAGTAGCCATCGATACAGCAGTTTACTGTAAATTTAGAAATTAATCAACTATATTTTTAACAATAAAATCGCGAAGTAGCCATCGATATACCACAGTTTACTGTAAATTTAGAAATGAACTAACTATATTTTTCACAATAAAATCACGAAGTAGCCATCGATACCGCAGTTTACTGTAAATTTAGAAATGAATCAACTATATTTTTAACAATAAAATCACGAAGTAGCCATCGATACAGCAGTTTACTGTAAATTTAGAAATGAATCAACTATATTTTTAACAATAAAATCACGAAGTAGCCATCGATACAGCAGTTTACTGTAAATTTAGAAATGAACTAACTATATTTTTAACAATAAAATCACGAAGTAGCCATCGATATACAGCAGTTTACTGTAAATTTAGAAATGAATCGACTAAATTTTTAACAATAATATCACGAAGTAGCTATGATACAGCAGTTTACTGGAAATTAAGAAATGTATCCACTATATTTTTAATTTGTCATCGATACAGCAGTTTACTTTAAATAAAACAAAAGTTATGCGCTTTAACGGTTGTGAAAATAATAAAACAATAAATATATATAGTATATAATATAAAATATATATTTTAAATAAGCTGTTTTAGCTTAAAATGGACAGAAAATTAAAGCTAAATATCTGAACAACTTATATTCCAAATTTAAAGTTGGTGTCTCCTAAAATGAGCTTGCAGATTTAGTTTGGCAGCAGTACCAGACATGACCACATTCAGTTTACATTGGTGACCATACAAGAGCGCCCCCTACATTTGAGGAATATAAATCAGATTTTTTCACACCTTTGACATAATTTGTAAAGTAGACATCATATTCTAAAGTAGTATGGACATTTTTGGTGGTAAATAATTTGAATTAAGCCTCTAAAAACATTTTACAAGCGGATTGCTGTAGCAAAGTAATGTGTTACGACTCTGATCAGTATCCTTGATACAAGTTAATGAATAACTGTTGCTCATTAATAATACCTATCACAAATCAGTCATCAGATATGGAATCTGTATTTTTTAAGCTTTTAAATGACAAACTCATGATTGTTTTACGTCTTGACTACAATATGAGGGTTTAATTATAATGTAACCGTAAATGAAGGTGACAGTAAATGTGTTTTAATCTATTACTCTTCCTATATAACTAAACACAGTGGAATCAAAAATGTATTCAGAGGTTTTAGAGCTTTCCAACAATATTAAGTTTGTCAAGATTAGATCAGAATTTAATTGCAGAAGGCGATGTAAACAGTTAAAGGGAAATCTGCTAATGAAGTGCGCTCGGATGGGTGTAGCTGCTGCCTAGTCAGAAATATATCAGCTGTTATTATGTGTTTTCCTCCGTCTGATGAAGTAACGGTGAATCATGAGGCAGGGTTAACCTCTCCTGGCCCTTTTTCACACACACTTCATGCTTTAACACGTCCAGCAAGTCTAGCAGAGTGGAAAAATGAATTGATCATGCTCTGTAAAAATGGCCGTGATTTATACGGTAAAAAATGCTACAGGAGAAATCTGCAACCTGCTTTTCTGTAACCCAGTTTCCTTAATATATACAGTCGGTGAATGACGTAGATTGACTTTGCCAGAACTCCTGCTGACATTACTATGTTTTATTTCAGCAGTGATGTACATTAGAGAGTATGCTACATCTAATGTTCATAAATATTGTGTATTTATTTTTTGTGTTGTGTGTGTGTGTGTGTCACCGTAATGGTGTTTAGCAGTTGTGTGAATGACAGTGAGCATCTTCTATATTATCAAGTCATCATTACAGTAGCTTACTGTACATTTAGAAATGTATCTACTATATTTTAAGAGCAAAATTATGTAGTCATTTTGTAGGGTTGGGTATCGTTTGGAGTTATTTCGATACCGGTGCTAAATCGATACTTTTAAAATGGTACCGGTGCCAAAACGGTGCCTGAACTGATACTTTTGAGCCTCAAAATTACGGTGGACGACTCTAGAGAAGTCTTTTATTTGACAAAATCTTTTTAAAAAACTATTTTATTAGAACAATTTAATTAAAGTTTAAAGTAAACAACAATTGATATTTTATATATGTGAATTACATTAATATATTTCCTTTTTTTATTTTTTATTTTTTTACTTCGTACAATTTAGTATGATCTGCTCATCACCCAATGACAGTTGGGGTTAGGGGTGGAGTTCGGTGCCACGCCTCCTTTTTAAAATCGTACTCGTAATCGACTGAACAAATTCGTCTAAATTAGCGACTAAACTGACAAAACTACTTACGTTTCCTTGTGAGATCAGGCTGGAAATGACAATAGCTTACTACTAACCTGTGGAAAGGCTGTCATCAAAATACTGAACTCCTTTTCTCTAGGATCGGGGCTTTGTGACTATGTTTACATGGTTATCAGTCGTCTAATGATTTGCCTTAATCTGAATCAGACATTAATATGATCAAGGTGTTTACATGAGCTGCTTTCTGAATGTTCCTTTATTGATCTCGTCTTACATGGTACAGCACATAGCTCGATTAACGTCATTGCGTCTCCACGATATCCATGTTTCCTCCAGATTTTCATGTCATTTCAGGTGTTTCATTTTTAATTTTTCAAATTTAACTGCAGTTTCACTTTCATTCAGGAACATTTCATTCATGCCCCAATAACAAACGAGTATTTGATGCGAGCATTAAGTATGGACTGGTGGAAGAGTGTGCTTTTTATGGAATTTGAAAGAAAAAGCCTCAGCATTTTTGCGACGCAGGTTTCTGTGGTCCTTTAAGGTAATCAAAAATCACTGTTTACATTGTAGTCTAGACTCTTAATCAGAGTATTAATTAATTAATTAATTAATCATATTAAAAATCGGAGCATTGGTGTCCATGTACGCACTCATTGAAAGTGCTAGATGATGTCGGGAGCTGTCAGAGACGATGCATTCCTCTGCCTTTAAGTTGATTATGAGTCTTTAAATGTGTCATTAAGCTTGACGTGTTTCCCCCCCTTACACGCAACTTTTGTAAAGCGTCTGCTTCACGTTGCTGTGTCAGAAACCTTGCTTGTACAATACGCTTCAGAACACTTAGTTTAAGCAAATTTGATGAACGCGATCATGCGTGCGGAAGAGAGTCACTTTCGCTCACCTAATGCGCTGTACTGCGTGTGTTGTGTGCTGACATCGCCTGTCTGTATTCCTCAAAGTTGTTTAGGATTAAATGTTTAGAGATGGTGTGGCAACGTGTACCTATGTGTGCCTTTGATGCACCCCTTGATGCTTCTTACGTCCTTGTCGCAGCACCAGTGGCACCGAAATTCATATACTGATTCGGTCCGATACATACCGGTTACAAAGGTACCGGTGCAATAGTGGCACAGAATTTCAGTACCCAACCCTAGTCATTTGTATGTCTCAGCAGCTTAGTGAACAGGTTTTAAGAGCAAACTATTAGCTCAAAACTTTCACTGCCGTTTTTAACTCTTAGTTTTAAAATAGAATAAGTCTAGTGAAGGCGGCGCGGTGGCGCAGTGGGTAGCACTGTTGCCTCACAGCAAGAAGGTCACTGGTTTGAGTACCGACTGGGTCAGTTGGCGTTTCTGTGTGGAGTTTGCATGTTCTCCCCGTGTAGGCATGGGGTTCCTCCGGGTGCTCCAGTTTCCCCCACAAACATGCGCTATAGGGGAATTGGTTAACTAAATTGTCTCAGGTGTATGAGTGTGTGTGTGTGTGACTGAGTGCATGGGTGTTTCCCAGTTCTGGGTTGCGGCTGGAAGGGTATCCGCTGCTTAAAACATATGCTGGAACAGTTGGCGGTTCATTCCGCTGTGGTGACCCCTGATGAATAAAGGGACTAAGCTGGAGGAAAATGAGTGAAGTCTGGTGAATAAATCCTCTCTCTAAATACGTTTGGTCAAACCCATGTGACTCCTGTATGCCACAGACATTCTTGTGGATCTGCAGGCTTGTTGGCTGTGTATTTTAAGCGGCGCTGCATGTAAATCCTCTCAGTTTGAGTCTCGCAGTGAAGCAGGAGCGACACGTGGTAGGCCTGCACTTTGGGCAGCTAAATAGCAGAACTGTGTGAGCGAGAGAGAGAGAGAGAGAGAGAGAGACTGTGTATAACGACATAGGTGTGACTCAGATATTACAAGAAGGGGGTGAATTATGAGGACATTGGTGATGCTCAATTCTCCAAAAGCGTGTAAATCATACAGACTGGGTGTTTTTCAGTAAGTAAAACTGTGGGTTGGGTTTTGGGCAGGGGTGTCAAAGTCAGTTCCTGGAGGGCCGCAGCTCTGCACAGTTTAGCTCCAGCCCTGCTCCAACACACTGTCGGTTTCAACCTGGAAGACTTAATTAGTTTTGACTAGGTGTTTAATAAACTGTGCAGAGCCGCGGTCCTCTAGGAACTGAGTTTAACACCTGTGGTTTAGGAGGAGGGTGGTGGGGTTAGCCCAATAGAAAATACTGTTTGTAGGGCTGCACAATATATGGTTTCAGCATCGCTATCGCAAAGTGCACATCCACAATAGTCACATCACAAGATCTGCAATGATGAGTCTGAATTATAGTTGACCAGGAGTTACAGAACACAAGTCATGTATAGAGTCAAAGCTGAGTTGAACCATAATAGAGGGAAAGATATCATCTACATGTGTCTTAACTTCTCGACTGAGCATTTCAAGAGAGTTTGGGCACGGAAATAGTATAATGTCTGGAGGTGTAACAAAGATTATCATTCATTTTCAATTTAGTTGATCAGTTCCCCTATAGCGCATGTGTTTGGACTGTGTGGGAAACCGGCGCACCCGGAGGAAACCCATGCCAACACGGGGAGAACATGCAAACAGCAAATAGAGCTGATCAAGCATCTTGTGAAACTGCATCGCAATATTTACTGCAAATAAATTAAATATCGCAATAACAGATTTTCCTATATCGTGCAGCTCTAGTTTGTAAAGTGTAAAAGCAATGAAAACCTATGTAATGTCCCCACAATTCACAAAAACAAACGTGTGTGTGTGTTAGAGAGAGAGTGTGTGTGTGTGTTTGTGTGCATGTGTGTGTTTGTTTGTACTGGTATGGTGGTTTACAGAGACATTTTGTAGTTTGCTGTACCTTATTACTATTATGGTTTATGAGGACATGCGTGATGTTCTTGTAAGTCAAAACGCTTGAGAATTATATTTAGCAGGCTCTTCTGACATTCAGACTTTGTTACAGGTTTGCTGTGAGGGTTAGGTTAAGGCAGGGGTCACCAATCTCGGTCCTGGAGGGCCGGTGTCCCTGCAGGGTTTAGCTCCAACTTGCCTCAACACACCTGCCTGGATGTTTCAAGTATACCTAGTAAGACCTTGATTAGTTTGATCAGGTGTGTTTGATTAGGGTTGGAGCTAAAATCTGCAGGACACCGGCCCTCCAGAAACAAGTTTGGTGACCACTGGGTTAAGAGGTATGGGTGGGGTCATTTAATAAGCATTTTTTATAGTATAAAATACATCACCCATATGGAGAGTCCTCATAATCCACCAATATCAAGATGAGTGTGTGACAGACAGCGGCCTCCGGTGGATTAATGTGAGAACAGCAGTTATGAATGGCACTCATGAGAGAAATGTAAGATCTGATGTAGTCTACACAGCGCCCTCTGGTGGATTCAAGACAACAAAACAAAAAAATGTAGCTCCTGGAACATGTTTGGTGCTCTCCGGCAAGGTATACAGGGGTACATTTTCAGAATGAGCCTGGGTTGGTCAATTGAGTTTCCTGTGGTTTGGGTTTAGGTGTAGAGTTCAGGGGGAGGAGAGAATCTACAGTCTGTACAGTATAAAATCATCACGTCTATAGCAAGTCCCCATAGAGATGGCTGTACAAGTGTATGTTCCCCAACATCTGTAAAGCCCTTTAAGTGTCCAAAAACACATTATAAATGTAATACCAGCTAATTTTGATCATTCCATGAGGAAAAGCGCTCATAAATCAGGCAGAATGAAGTATTTTGAACATGTAAAAGTGCTGATTGTATCCTATGGTTTGGGTTTAGGGCGATAGGTTGGGGTAAAATATACATTCTGTACAGTATAAACATTGTTATGCATTTAGGAAGTAAGTCCCCTTAAAGATAGCTCTACAAGTGTGTGTGTGTGTGTGTGTGTGTGTGTGTGTGTGTGTGTGTGTGTGTGTGTGTGTGTGTGTGTGTGTGTGTGTGTGTGAGCAACTGCCCATTTGCTCTCTAAAAAAAAGCTGGTGTCTGGCAGAGCAGCGCAGCTCTGAGTCTCCACAAACCTCAGCTTTCTCCTCCCAGAGTCTCTGAAAAGAACAGAGCAGGGACATTCCCCGTCTCCGTCTCTGCACACACTCATAGGGAATGTTCCGGCAGTGTTTTCTTCACCTACTCGTGGATTTTGCATGAAGGAGCAAAGATCAGGATCTGCTGAAAGAGTGATCTGTGTGTGTGTGTGTGTGTGCAGTGTGACCCGCTTGTGTAATCCGGGCGTCAGAGCGGCCATGGTTTGGGGTTTAGTGTGTGTGTGTGTTTGTGTGTTTCGGGCCGCCGGCTTCATCTGGCGGCTGGTTTTCTGGGCTGTTGGGAGGATGAGGTGCTGTCAGGAGAGTGTGCAGACCTGCTTCTACCTGCGACACGTCTATCAGGTACCGCAGATAGACTCTCTGAAAATATACTGCAATTAGCAGCTTTATTATTAATGTTTATTTCTGCATCTGAATGTCATTATGAGATCTTGATCTTCCTTCACAACATCTTTTAACCTTAAAAATGTTGTGAAAAAGTGACTTTTATTGATGTGTAATAGTGTGCAGTGCTATATTGTCTGGGTTGGTGTTGTAATATTACGCTACAAACACCTTCAATCATAAACTGCAGCCCATTTTCTGGTATTTTACAGACTTATTTCTCTAGATATTATTTCTTATACATTATATTATTACTAATAAGTCAATAAAAGTCACTGTGTTAAACTGTAGAGTTGAATTTTCAACATCAGAAGTGGACAGAGCACATCAACATCCCATAATGCAGTTCACCACCGCAAATAAACAGACTATTATGTAAATATACATTTCATAACAATCTAAATAATCGACTAGTTTATAAGAATATTGTGCTTGTTTTAAGGAAAAACACTTGATTTTGACTCATTTTTAATAACAGGACAATATTATGAGCTCATCTAGAAAATGCTTCTTGATTTAAGAATGTTTAGATATTTGGACTACACTCAAAGTAAGTTAAGCATTGTTTGCAGTGTGAGATGCTAAAACATATTAAGAGTAATAATCAAGAGCACCGAGAAGTATTTAAAATGTGTAAAACTTGAATTAAAAGGTAGTTATTATTATTATTGCTGCAGTTTATAGGCCACTGGGCATATTTATCTAAAGAAGAACAGGTCAAATAAAAGCTTTTCTTTTAGTTGTGTGTAATCTTCATTGCTTGTTCAAACTACTTATTAATAATGAGCTTAATCAACACAATTTTGGGGGGGGGGGAGTGGGGGGGGCCTAGGTGTTTCATGTTCAATCCACTTAAAGGTACAGTATGTAAGTTTGACACCCAGTGGTTGAACTAGGTATTGCACTCCTGGATCAAAACACAGGCAAGCGCAGGTTGCCAGATTGACAGCAGCGAGCCTGACTGCCGAGCCTAAAGGCTGATTTAAGTTGGGTTCTAAATAACAGCAACAGCACCCGATAGAAGAAATATTTGCCATATTAAAAGGAGTTTTCGTTCTAACCAACACCTGAAATTTATATTTTATTTCTTGTAGTTGAACAACAGGATAAACAGATCAGCTTGGGTACAGCTCATGTGCTTTATTCAGTGCTAAATGCTAATAATGTGAGTCTGAATGTCATTTCACATCACATGTATTGCCAGACTACTGACAGCAGCAGCAGATAGTTCAGCTCAGATCTGGAGAATCAAATAAAGCGTCTGAACTTCAGAACTGCAAACCAACACATATCAGTGATTCAGCATCTACATTTAATCATGTTAAAGAGCTTTAATATGTGTTCATTAGGTTATAAAGCTTACCATTGTGCTGGAGTGCAGTGAGTGCACTATTCTGTGCTTCTGAATGGCTGTATTTACATTTCTGTCCTGTTTTCTCTGTTGCAAACTGCCGAATTGCTCATCACTGCAAATCTCCTCATGTAGTGTGTTGTTAGGACACAGGGCTACAGCGTGACCTGCTCACCTAATGTTTACGCTCCTAATATTTATAATATTTGCTCATTAATAACCACCTCATGTGGAACTCTGAATCTCATTTCAGAGTCTGCTACTGTCCACCAGAGGTCGCATTTCAGTCACAGATACACACTTTGAGAGTCTTCCTGACTGACTGAATGAAATACGCTGTTTTCCATCATCTGGCAACCCGGGTGATTAAATATAATAGGCTAAACTGACATTGGCCGGGTTAAATGACCAAAACAAAGAGACATTCCGGCACATAGCGCACATCCTCAAAGCAGAATATCTGACTTCAGCATTGTTTTCCAGATAAACATGTTCACTGAGGATGTTTCTGAAATATCTGCACACACATGGTGGTGTGTTTATGCTTTAGAAGAGTCAGAAACTGACATACAGCAGCTTTAAACTTTTAAAAACAATAAAGATCATGAAGGAACCGTGTGGAACCAGTTTAATGTTGTTGATTGTAATGTAATGTGCATTGTTGTATGCACTGACCTTTTCTAAAAACAGCTTTTTCTAAAATTACAGGCTTGGAAAAGAAAGTTTCCCTGAATATTATAACCCTCATAATGCAATAACTCTGGGAATTACAGCCTTCTCGGCTATTCAGAGAACAGATCTGTGCTAGCAAGCAAGTTTCCACTGGAAAAAATGAGTCCCCTAATAAAGCATAAGGCATTATTCTGCACGTTTATTGTCCTGAGCATAAAAAAGCTGATATTTTGAATCATCTGGGTCAGACTTTTATAAGAACACCTCAAGAGTTTCCTGAAATTATGCATCAGTTCCACCACAGAATGTTGTAAATGGAGATTTCTGGTGTGTCGTTGGGTTTATAGCAGTGGCTGAGCTGAAAAACAAAGCAATTTTGTGCAGCTTTTGGTGGTTGTGTCAGATTCTGGTTTGTTAGCAGATGTTTTATCTATTTAAAAGCACACTAACTTCAATTCCTCGTCCAACATCCTGTTGTTGTTTTCAGTGTGTCACAGTGCTATTTAAAAAAGACCAGTTTAAAGTGCATCTCATAACAAATCTTTTACATTTTATTACTACAAGCTTTAGCAACTATAGCAAAAAAAAAAAAAAAAAAAGACAATATTCAGCAGGGTTTTAAAATGCCATCGAGTCGTTATTGGTTTTGATTACTGTCATGTTTTTTCTGTATATATTATTTGTTTATTTATTGGTGGATTGGTTGTTTGTCTATGAGCTAGTTGTTTGTTCGTTTGTTTTTTTAATGTAGTTTGTGTGTTTGTAGGTTTTGGAAGTGTGTTTGTTAATTTTGTTGGTTGGTTACATTGTAAAAAGTCTGGGTCCCACTCAAATCCTTCATGTTGTCCCAACACAAACCATGAGCTAGTTCTTTGTTTGTTTGTTTTAAATGTAGTTTACTTGTAGTTTTTTGGAAGTGTGTTTGTTAATTTTGTTGGTTGTTACATTGTAAAAATTATGTTGTCTCAAAACAAACCATGAGCTGTTTGTTTGTTTGTTTGTTTGTAGGTTTTGTAAGTGTGTTTGTTAATTCTGTTTGCTGGTAACATTGTAAAAAGTCTGGGTCCTACTCAAATCCTTCATGTTGTCCCAACACAAACTATGAGCTAGTTGTTTGCTTGTTTGTTTGTTTGTTTGTTTTAAATGTAGTTTGTTTGTAGTTTTTGGAAGTGTGTTTGTTAATTTTGTTGATTGGTTACATTGTAAAAATTATGTTGTCCCAAAACAAACCATGAGCTAGTTGTTTGTTTTTTTATTTGTTTGTTTTAAATTTTGTTTGTTTGTTTTAAATGTAGTTTGTTTTTCTTTTGTTTGTTTGTGTTAAATTTGGTTTGTTTGTTTGTGTTAAATGTAGTTTGTTTGTTTGTTTGTTTGTTTGTGTTAAATGTAGTTTGTTTGTTTGTTTGTGTTAAATGTAGTTTGTTTGTTTGTTTGTTTGTGTTAAATGTAGTTTGTTTGTTTGTTTGTGTTAAATGTAGTTTGTTTGTTTGTTTGTTTGTTTGTTTGTTTGTGTTAAATGTAGTTTGTTTGTTTGTTATTGGAAGTGTGTTTGTTCATTTTGTAGGTTGGTTGCACTGTAAACAATTCTGGGTTCCACTCAAATCCTGCATGTTGTCCCAACACAAATCAATTAGTTTTTACAATTTACAAAAAGTTTTTACAATTTTACGTTGATTGAACATAAAACAATTACATTATCCCAAAAAACACAACAATTGTGAGGATTGAGCTCATTTTAAATAAAGAGTTGGAACAAGCTGGAAAAATCTTTTTTTGAGTGTTATTTTAATGGTATTTTTTGGATTTGTTTATTGGTTGTTCATTTATTTGCTTTGATTTGTTGGATGTTTGTTCATTTGTTTGTTTTCAATGTTGTTTATTTGTTGTTTGTTTATTTGCTTCGATTGGTTAGATGTTTGTGTTTATGGTTAGTGATTACTGTCTTGTTTTGTTCTGAAAGTATTATTTGTTTATTTATTGGTGGACTGGTTGTTTGTATATGGGATAGTTCTTTGTTTGTTTGTTTGTTTTAAATGTAGTTTGTCTGTAGTTTTTGGAAGTGTGTTTATTAATTTTGTTGATTGATTGGTTATTTTATTGGTAGTGGATTTGTTTATTTGCTTTGATTAGTTGGAGGCTTGTTTTTATGTTTAGTGATTACCGTGTTACTAGTGGCATTTGCTGTGTAAAACATGCTGGAACAGTTGGCGGTTCATTCCGCTGTGGTGACCCCTGATTAATAAAGGGATTAGGCTCAAAAGAAAATTAATGAATGAATGAATGAATGTATTTACTCATCCTTTTATTGTTCAGCTGAACATTAACGCAGATTTTGAGCTGAATCTGTGGTGTTTGGTGCTTCACACAATGTTAGTGAATGGTGACAGGATTATTAGAGTAAAAATAAACACCAACAAAAGAGAGCAAATCTTTTGAGGTCTTTTGAAGAGAAACTATCACTGCAAGGAAGAAACTGAACTATATTTATGATATTATTAGCTTTAATACACAGCCTGGCCAAACAGTTTTCTGCGCATGTAGTCTGTTTGTAGTTCATGCACAGATATATCAAGCTCTGCTATATACATGTAAAAACATAAGGAGTACATTTATGATTTCATGACGACTTTAAGTGAATGTTTACTGTAGTGATTGAGTGGGCGGAGTCAGTGACTGTCAATCATATGATGTCATAATGATTGTGTGTACAGATGACAGAGGGACGCCTGTGCCAGGTGCAGCTGCTGGACGACAGAAAGCTGGAGATGTTGGTTCAGGTATGGTGAAATATATGTGTTTGGGTGTATTTGCACCTGTGAATTTTATTATGGGATGTTGATCTCTGCTTTATTCACTTCTGATGTTGTAAATTCAACTTTACAGTTTAACAAACATTTTAGTTATTGACATATGTAGAGAAATAAGTCTGTAGAATAACAGAACACGTGCTGCAGTTTAATAAAAGCTTTCTGTAGCGTAATATACAAAACCAACACACACACTATACAGCACTGCACACTATAAAACGTTCTCTTTTTTACAACTTATCAAGGTTAAAAGTTGCAGGAATAAAAGATCAAGATCCCATAATGCATTTCAGTAGCAGAAATAAACTGGGAAGAATAAAACCTGCTAGATATGTTTTACAGTGCAGTCTATTACTCGTGCACTCGAGGCTAATAGTGCTCAATAAACCTCCTCACACACACTATATTGATCAGTGTGTTTCCGCTCGCAGCCCAAGCTGTTGTCTCGTGAACTCCTGGATTTGGTCTCATCACATTTCAACCTCAAAGAGAAGGAATACTTTGGCTTTACCTATGTGGACGACACGTGAGTGCCTATGGTTAATGATGTCTCACACACACACACAGCTGAAGTCAGGATTATTCGCCACCCTTTGATTATTTTTTCTTTATTAAATATTTCCAAAATGATGTTTAACAGATTCAGGAAATTTTCACAGTGTGTCTGATAATATTTTTTCTTCTGGAGAAAGTCTTATTTGTTTTATTTCGGCTGGATTAAAAGCAGTTTTTAATTATTTTAAAATACATTTTAAGTTTAGTATTACTAGCCACTTTAAGCACATTTTTTTCCCCGATAGTCTAACCTGCCTAGTTATCCTAATTACCCTAGTGAAGCCTTTAAATGTTACTGTAAGCTGAACACTAGTGTCTTGAAGAATATCTAGTCTAATATTATGTGCTGTCATCATGCCAGATAAAATAAATCAGTTATTAGAGATGAGTTATTAACACTGTTATGATTAGAAATGTGCTGAAAAAAGTCTGCTCTCCGTTACACAGAAATCAGGAAAAAAAATAAACAAGGGGGTGAATAATTCTGACTCCAACTGTAGGCATGTCACAATAACCAATATATGGACCGCACAACACATGAGCTCAATCATTTTTGGTGATGCAATAGATATCGCCCATACATACAAACCAATTCTAGCAACATTTGAGAGGAATGCGGAGCTGCACATTTGACCCGGCTGATCTTTCCTCTCGCAGTGGTCAGTGTAAGTGGTTACAGCTGGAGCGCAGAGTTCTGGAGCACGACTTCAGCAAGAAATCAGGCCCCATCGCCCTTCAGTTCCTGGTCAGGTGAGGTTTTCACATCACACCACCACAGAAAGCAGAACATCCCTGCATGCTTAATGCAGCTTTTACTAGGGTAAAGCCTGCATGAACTGGAAGCTGCTTTGTTTCGTATTGTGATGCTGTTTCTAGAGAGACTGAGTATTAAATGAGAAAACAGTGGGTGTGGCTTGTTTTCTCTACTGCGAGCTGATTGGATGTAGTAAAGTAGGTGTGTCATTCAGAAAGATGGGGTAAAGGGTTTGGGGAGAGTTACTACCAGTGGTGTAGTCCTTGCTATACGCACGTATACTCAGTATGCTTACTTTTTTCCATGAGCTGTTTGGGTATTACCGCTTCTGAGGATCAATAATTGAGTATACCCTCAGTAGACTCACTTGTTTTTCTGATTAAACTTCCCTAATTTACATGTATTTGCGTCCCCTTTAACTGTATACCAAACAGGTTTTTTTTTTTTAACTCACAACTTAATTTGTTAAGATGTGCCTATTTCTTACAATTCTTATTTAAATATATATATATATGACGCATTTTTCTTTGTTTACCCCAAAAAGATCTGATCCTGATCCACCCTAAAATTAAAATCCTAAAATCGCCCCTGTAAAACAGTATTTCACATTTGTCTTAATTGTGCCGCTAGTGAACGACACGATACCGTATATAACACTAAAAACAATTAGGCAAATGTAACGGAGGCCAGCTAGTGAGTGCTGTGCAGGTAAACCTCACTCCTCTGACCTCTAAAAAAGGTGCTCTAGCGACAGACGCCAGAGGCCATGGTCTTTAGCCTCCTTGGTAGAGCACCCGACTCCCATGCGGAAGGTTGCCGGTTCGAAACCAGCTCGGAGCGGGTTGGGTGGCGTAGAGCCAGCAGGGGTTACACAAAGACTACTCATAAATGGCATAACAATGTGCGATTTAAAGGGGTAGCTACTAGTATATAATAGCGACAACAGAAGACAGACTCCTAATAGTTTGGTTTAAAACAAGCATGCACGAATGTGACAATTAAAAATAATTGCTGATTGATGTTTAAAGGAACCTATAAAATGTAAAGTAATGAGCCAGTAAAGAAAGTAAGTTAAAAAGCTGTCTTTCCATGTATGCACAGGCCCTTTTGAGTTAACTTAAATACAGGTAACTGATGTAAAAAAAAAAAAAAAAAAAATATATATATATATATATATATATATATATATATGTATATATATATATATATATATAAAATCTCCAATGAATCGAAGAAACATTGACTTTCATCGTTTCTTTGCCTACTTTCATTTAAAATTTGTGTCGGGTGTAATAGTACACCACCTTTTTTTCTAGGACTACACCACTGGTTCCCAGCTAACAAATTTCGGTTGTAAGAACGTTCTCATAACGTTATCTGTAACGTTCCAAGAACGTTGAAATGTCCAGTTTGTTTAATGTTGCTAGAACGTTTTTTAAGGTTAGAATAACGTTGTTACAACATTCCTAAATCCTAAATTTCCACTAAAATATAACGTTCTAAGAACATTTATTTGGAATGTTCCAAGAACGTTGAAATGTCCAGTTTGCTTAATGTTGCTAGAACGTTTTTTAAGGTTAGGATAATGTTGTTACAACGTTTTCAAAAACTAAATTTCCACCAAAATATAACGTTCTAAGAGCGTTTTCCATCAACATTATGACGTTTATGAAGTACAAATAACTTCATAAGTACTTTGTTTTAAGAACGTTTTTTTACAACGTTACAAGAACGTTAACAATGTTATGAGACCCTTCTAAAAACGTTCTATTAACAACGTTTTGTGCTAACATTTCCACAACTTTTAAAGAACGTTAGTAAATGTTCTGGGAACGTTCCCTGTTAGCTGGGTTACTACACCCTAACAGACTCCTCCTGCTCACCATTTCTGTTTGTCGTCAAAACTGACAGCTGGAGGGGCGTGGTTACATAGCCCCGCTTCACCATTATACAGTGATATACTATAATATAATATTTACTTTAATACATTCAATGAAGCATCGATTACAATAAACTTAATTTGTAAATATAATTTCAACAATTTTTTTTTCTGTAATTGATTAAACCTAATCATTTGATTATACGTTTCAGTCCTAGTTTCCTAGTTTGCAGATCGATGTGGATTCATTATTTTTCTTTAAAGAATCGCCTACAATACTTTATCTGTAAGCCATTGAGCCAGTTAATTGCCCTTTGTCTCATCTCAATGCCCATTCATGGCATCATTTCCCAAAGTTGCACAACAATATTGCTCAAAAAGCTGCCCCGTGTATCATCAGCATAATAAATGAAGCACGTTTCCTTCATAGGTTTTACATAGAGAGCATTTCACTTCTGAAGGAGCACACGACCGTGGAGCTGTTCTTTCTGAACGCCAAGTCAGCCATCTATAATGTGAGTATACGTCTGTGTCTGAGGAAAAACACTGGCCCATTTTTTGAACCATTAGAAAGCCAAAGACTTTAGTCCAGGGGTGTCAAACTCAATTCCTGGAGGGCTGAAGCCCTGCACAGTTTAGTTCCAACCCTGCTCCAACACACTCACCTGTAGGCTTCAAACAAGCCTGAAGGACTCAGTTAGTTTGATCAGGTGTGTTTAATTAGGGTTGGAACTAAACTGCGCAGAGCTGCGGCCCTCCAGGAACTAAGTTTGACACCTGTGCTTTAGACTGTTAAAGGATGGCTATCGCTAAATTTTAGAGGTTTCATTAACACGATGTAAAAATGGCTGGGAAGTGGTTGATTTTAGGAAAACCCCCTCTTAAAATAACAACAATATTAAAATGCCACCGATCATGCACAGAACATGATTGTTTTTGTTGTTGTTTTTTTAACTTTCACTTCAAATTGTCAACCCAGGCTCATTGTGGAAACGTAGTCCCGCGGACGTTTCTGGAGACCACGGAATTCGTCCCGGCGGGTATGTACGGCTGCAGTTTTTGTTTTCGCGAATCCGCGAGAGGCCGCTCGTGTTCGCTTTTTCGCACCTCAGACGCCTCTCGCGAGTGCAGTTCGCGCCCGCGCTGTTCTCACGTGAACCCACCGGAGGCCGCTGTCTGTCTGACCGGATGATTGACTGTGCAACCGGCCAATCGGCTGACCCGCCCTCCTCCTTTCCTGAACCCAACCAGTTTTACCGATCGACCCGCCCGCCCGCTCGCTTCCCTAAACCCGGGCAACAGTTCACAAAAGCCGTCCAAAAAAATAAAAGCCCTGATTTTTTTAATTCTACCGCGTTTTCGGATTTCACCGTGTTCTCACCCTGGTACAAAACTCGTTCACTTAATTTTTGGGATTCTGTTTTTGTCTTACCTGATATGCTGGAACCGCTCTTCCCCGGACTCAAAACCGGTCGCCATGGTCGACCCCTCTCTGCATCTCGAGCCAGCCGACATACCCGCTGAGCTGAGTGGACAAACGGGTTGCAGAGGGGAAGCCCTCCACAAGGAGGTAAGGCAAGCGCGAAAGGGAACAGCGTCACACCGCCCCGCAGCGTTCGCTTGAAAAAAAAAACGAGGCCGTACTTACCCCCCGGGACGTATTCCGCTGTCTCCAGAAACGTCCGCGGGACTACGTTTTCAGAATGAGCTTGGGTTGCAAATTGTACGTGTCATCAGAGGGGGAAAGCCCCGCACACACGTGACCATCTCTTCCTCATTAGCATAGAACATCAGTCTTGTTTTCAATTTGTCACTATGCTGAAGCACAGGCATCTGTAGCTCCGCCCTCTTCTGAAAAGAGCACAATCTCATTTGAATTTAAAGCAAACACTACAATTAGGATCAAAGCCATTTCAGAGAGCTGGTTATCAGTGTGCTATTTACAGCTGAAACTTCACACACACACACACACTCATCAGAGACTTATTTTACATCTTGTAAAAAGGGCATAATAGGTCATCTTTAATATGAAGTTACACTATCCAGAGACACTGATTCACTCCTGAATTAAGACTACACAGCAATTCTTGCAGGATTCTTCATCACCATCATCATGACTAATGTAAAGAGTATTTTGTGTCATCTTCTCGTTTTTCCTAATGAAAAAAAATAAATATAAATAAAGTGGGGAAATATAATGCAGTTGCATATAATAAGAGTGTAGTATACGGTATATTGCCACATTAAACAAAACAGAAATGAAGACCTGATGGCCTCTATCATACACCAAGCACAATAAGCCTCAAGACGTGTTTGGTGCGTTTTGTTGCTATTTTCAGACCAGTGAAACCCTAATTTTCAGAAATGATGATTTTCTCCATCAATATAAACAGCACTGCCTCCATGTCTTCTTCACCTCGGGGGGCTTCTTCAGTTTATTCATGACCATCTGCATCTGTATAATGTTAATATTATCAGCAGTATTATTGATTATATGCAGATTTATATTTGCTTTAATAAACACAAGTGTAGATGTGTGCAGCTGTGGGGTTTTGGAGACGTCTGCATCAGCACATGTGGATAAGAACAGGACGTGTGTTTGGATATAACTCAGTGTTTCTGAGCACACTTCATTATTATTGTTCTTATATTCTTTTGCTGGAGATTAGAACTGAATTTAGAAATAGTTTTGAAGCAAATCTTTGCGCTTAACAAAGGAAATTAAATATGTGGGCTAATGGATGTGTTCAGTGGAGTGAGCTTCCACCGTTTCCTCACTCCACTAAAGTAAAGGAGTAAAGTGAGGGAGTAAAGTAAAGAGGCTGAATGGAGGAGGCTCGTTCTTTATCCTCGCGCTGCAGATGCTCTGTTTAACTGTTTTCTTGCTAGTGAAATGTTTTCACACTTACAGATTCGCCATGTAAATAGCAAATGCACCATGGAGTGACACAACTGACTCTTAAAGGGAATGAGAGACGAGACTCTGTTTGGTTTAATGCAGGTTCTGCTCAAAACACAGCCAGAACTCATTAAGAGAATAAGCCCAGCCCTGTTAGACCATGCACCGGGCGCACAGCAAATTTTTCAGTCCCTAAAATAACAAAAGTGGATTCGGACTCTGCCTTAATGCTTTTGAGCCATGTGCCCTTAGTCTGGACTTAATTTGTAGATGCAATTGCTTTATTTAAATGTTTAATTAATTTAAATGTTTAATTAACAAACAAATTTCTGAAAATATGGAAAAATTAAACAAAAATTGCTACTAAATACATCTAAAATAATCAATTCATACGGTCATTAAAATGTATCTAATGACACAGGAGTACCTCGAAGCATTGTGCATTTCTGAGTGTGCCTCACGCAGGTGAGTGGGCTTTCCAAACCACCTGTAGAAAACAGTCTTTCATCTCTATCCCAGACAAACAATGGCTTATATTACACTGACTATTTCATTCACATATCCGCCTGTTTATTTACGTATATTTTGAAAACATCAAAAGATCAGTTTAACTGATTAGTTTATACCCTAATGAATATTTATGAGCTCAGCCATCTCACCAAAACAATTCAAGGCCCGAAACATGAATATCACACACAATATTGTTTCTTCACCTGCAGCACACATTTGTTCATAATTTTAATAGACAAATGTGATGAGCATGATTTCAGAGCATTGTTATTCACAGCACTTATATAAAGGTGATGTCCTGAAGTGAAGATGTGCTTGTTTGTCAACAGGGTGACATCGAGGTGGAGAGTGAGCTGGTTTTTAAATTAGCAGCTCATGCATTGCAGGTAAGACTATCATCAGAATTATTATATGTAGCAGTTGATATGTACATAACATGTTAAGCTTTGTATATCTTTTTTTAGGATTGGGCAATAGTTTTGGTATATTTAAGGAACAAATATTTAAATATCTGATATCTGACAGTTCATAAAAATCTAAATACTGTGAAAATTGCAATGTACAATACTAATAAAAATATGATTTAATATATTTACTGTAGTAAATTGACAGATTCATTATATGGAAGAAGATATTTACTTCATATGCTATTAATTTTTGGCATAAAAGAGAAAACGATACCTGTCTGTGATATACATATTAAATTAAATATTATGTATATATATATAATAAATGTTTATTTTCTTTTACAGGAATCTAAAGGAGACTATACAAGGTGTGGACTTTTTATAATTTCAGAGATTTATTATACTTATTTACCAAACATTTGTATTTTTGACAAGTTTTTACTCATAGCACTATTATGAAGCATTGCAGGAGTTTGGTAGCGTAAATATGTTTCTTGGATTGTGTCTACAAAAACTAAAATGACTATTAAAGGTGACGTATGGCTCACAATGTTGATGTTTAAAAGCACCAAAACAAACACACCCATAACCCAACAAGACCACGCCCCTGTTTAAAATCTCCCCTATAGTTACTAGACACGCCTCTTACTGCTGATTGGTTGAATGTGTGCTTTGGCACTGTGGTCTTAAGCATTTTTAATATGCAATGTAAAAGTCTTTTGTTGACTTTACCAAAAATGCGTACATCTGTTGCCTTAAAATTACATAAATATGTGCATAATCATTTGCAAAATTAACTCAACTTAACAGTGTATTGCACCTTTAAAAGTTCTTTGTGTAGATTTTAGAAACTGTTATTAGCGACGCCAGTGGCAATTCAGGGAATTGCACTTATTAAAGTAACTTAATGCTTGTTTTTATTTTATTTTGCATGACACAATGACATTAAAGAACAGAATAGCTCATTTAGCATTATTGTGAAAATTATAAGCAATCATCAATCTAAATGTAAATTAGTTAGCACAAAAGTAATCTAAAGTAATCTGTGCAAGTACTTAGATTATGCTGTAATCTGTAACTGATTAGTTCGTACAGAAAGTAATGTAATCCATATAAGTACCCAGATTATGTTACCATCCATGTGTAATCTAAGAGATTGTATTGCTGACTACATATTTTGTCCAGTAATTTGTAATCAGTAACTGATTGTTTAGCACAAAGGTAATCTAAATGTAATCCATGTAAATGCCCAGATTGCGTTAACATAAGAGTGCAGTCTAAGAGATTATATTACCGAATACATATTTGTTTTCTTATAAATTGTAATCAGTAACTGATTGGTTAGCACAAAAGTAATCTAAATGTAATCTATGCAAGTACTCAGATTATGTTGTGTTCAGTAACTGATTGGTAAGCACAAAATGTAATCTAAATGTAATCCATATAAGTACTCAGATTAAACTATTATACATGTGTAATATAAGAGATGTTGATACTGATTTTGTTGTGTAATTTATCAGTAACTGATTAATTAAATCCCTCACACTTCTGAATTGAAAAGTTTTTCTTTTTTATTTTAGTACAAGCTGTTCATTCGTGCCAAGAAACTGTTACAAATGAGTTATTAAATGAAAGTTCTTACATATACTGTAGCCTTGTCAAGTGTAATCTATCTCTGTCAGCCACACAGCGAATCTGAGATATTGCAAAAGACATTAAAGGTTGTTAATTGAGAATGAAGGTCAGCATGAGATTAGAATAATGTAATAATGTCAGTAGGGCTCTCTGGGGGGAAAAGTTTGACAACCTCGGCCTTAAAGCATTAGTTAATCCCCAAAAATGTTCTGTCACAGTTCATAATCTGTACATTTTGTATGTAATTAGTTTGCTTATGCTCTAATCATGGTGCTAAAATGATGACACTTGTTATATGACTGTGCACATTACTGGTGCAATTATAATTCACTGTTGCATCATCTGCTAATGTGGTTTACATAATGCATGTCTGCATGATGAGGAGTTTTTGTGTTGGTTTTAGTGATGAAAACACCAGAGCAGACCTGAAGAAATTTCCAGTACTGCCCACTAAAGTGCTGAAGGAGCATCCGTCACTGGCATACTGGTAAAACACACAGCTTTGTATGTATATAATATACTAAGAGTCAGAGAAGCATTGTTGTATATAGTTAAACAAATATAGAGTCTGGAGTCTGGTTTATTATTTCATTATTAATTTTATTTATCGAGGGTGCATTAAATTGTTCAAAAGTGGTGGTTTTTTCCCTCAAAAAAATTATTTTCATTTAAATGAGGCGTGAATTAGGAAATGTCAAGGTCTCCTCAGAAATATGAACTGTTTAAAAATGTACAATCAGGAATGTTTCTGGATCATCAAGCCGTGATGTTATAATGTGTTCTGCAGGATCATGTGACAGCCGAGTAATGATGCTTAACAACAGTGTGTTTATTGTCTGAGAACGTTGTTTTTTTTTGGGTGTATCAAAAATATTGGGACATCAAGACTTGATAAAGGATGAGCCTTCAGATCACATAAACAAATGACATTTTACAGCATATTATAATAGAAAACTGATTTATAAATTTAATACATATATGCAGGCTATGCAGGAGAGCTTTACAACACTCTGTCTTAATATCATGTGCGTTTTGCTTCCATAGAAAAAAACTAATAATGAAGAAGTTTGAAGTTTACATAATGAAGCAAAAATGACGTATTAAATAACACATAACTATAATTTATGAATACAGAGTTGCTTTCCATAGCTGTATATATTGTTTTCATGATGTTTAAATATGTTAATGGTGACAAAATACTCTTTAAAGGTGCTGTTTGTAGGATTGACTAGTGGTTGAACTAGGTATTGCTGTCTAAATTCAAAATATCAAAGAGGGATTTTTTAAACCCCGCCCCTTAGACAATGACTGACACACGCAGGTTGCCAGATTGACAATAACAACAGAAGTGAACTTAAGCATTCACACAAATATATTACATGCAAACATAGACAAATTTCCACTTGGTGGCAGGAATGAAGCGAAATGTGCAATGAATTTGAGACCAATGCACAAGTACTGTCCGGTGGAGGTTCGAAGTTGCTTTCTTTATGTGTATATATTGTTTTAATAATGTTTAAATATGTTAATGCCAACAAAATACTCTTTAAAGGTGTAGAATGTAGGATCGACTAGTGGTTGAACTAGATATTGCAGTCTAGATTCAAAATAGTGGAGAACTTTTTCACACCGCCCCTCCGGCAACAACTGACACGCAGGTTGCCAGATTGACAATAACAACAGAAGCAAACCAAAATTGAAATGAAGTATTCACACAAGTAGATTACATACAAAGTCAATGCAAATGTGCAAATATAGGCGAATTTCCACTGGGTGGCAGGAATGAAGCGAAATGTGCTACAAGATTGTGACCAATGCACAAATATTGTCCAGATCCAGGTCTGGAGTTGCTTTCTATAGCTGTATATATTGTTTTAATGGCGTTTAAATATGTTAATGGCGACAAAATACTGTTTAAAGATGCAGAATGTAGGATTGACTAGTGGTTGAACTAGGTATTGCAGTCTAAATTCAAAATAGTGAAGAGACATACCGCCCCTTCGACAATTACTCACACACATGGAGGTTGCCAGATTGACAACAATAACAGGATCAAGATTCAAAATCGAAATTAAGAATTCACACAAGTAGATTTCATACAAAGTCAATGCAACTCTGCAAACTAAGACGAATTTCCACTGGGTGGCAGAAATGCGCAAAATGTGTAACGAATTTGCAACCAATGCACAAATATTGTCTGGTGGAGGTTCGAAGTTGCTTTCGATTGTTTTAATGGTGCTTAAATATGTTAATGGTGACAAAATACTCTTTAAAGGTGCAGAATAGAGGATTGACTAGTGGTTGAACTAGGTATTGCAGTCTAAATTCCAAATATTGGAGAGAACTTTTTTAGACCGTCCCTCTGATGACGACTAATCCACATACAGGTTGCATTCATAAAGCATTCACACAAGTAGATTACATAAGAAGTCAATGCAACTCTGCAAACATAGATGACTTTCCACAAGGGGGCGGGAATGAAGCGAAATGTGCAATAAATGAAGGCAGCTGAAGACTGAAATAAAATATGCTGCATTTTCTTGCAAGATAACCCAGAGTGCTGAAATATAATAAGGTAAACTGGCAGTGGGCTGGTTATAGAGACCAAAACAATTAATGAAGTGGCACTTCATCTGCAGTGCTGTCCTCGTAGTCTGTATACAGACGATTACATCTTTGTTTGTGTCCTGTTGTACAGTGAGGAGCGCGTGATGGAGCAGTACAGGCTGTTGAAGGGGATCTCCAGAGGACAGGCCATAGTGCAGTGAGTACATTGGGATTGTGTGCTGAGGGCAGGACATTATGGCTGATTTATGATTGGCTGCTGAAATACACTACGCCCACTTCTGGGGGCGGGACATTGGGGCAGAGCTGATTTATGAAACGTATCACTGATCCACCACCATGCTTCACTCTGGGCACCAGCAGTCTGGGTGGGACGCTTCTTTAGGGCTTCTCCACACCGTAACTCTACCAGATGTGGGAAAGACAGTGAAGGTGGACTCATCAGAGAACAATAAATGTTTCACATTGTCCACAGCCCAAGATTAGGCTGCACACCTTAGGCCTGATGTGTGCTAGGGGTGGGACATCAGGTTAGACCTTATTTTTGACTGGCTGCTGAAACACAAGCTAGGGGCGGGACATCAGGGCAGTCACGCCCACATCAGGACACACCTGGTTTATGATTTACTGTTGAAATGCATCACGCCCACTTAAGGACCTACCTGATTTATGATTGGCTGCTGAAACGCATCACGCCCACACCTCAGTTCAGTGTGCTGACACTATTTTCTGGTCTGTTTCAGGTATATGACACTGGTGCAGTCACTGCCCACATACGGAGTGCATTATTATGAAGTCAAGGTAAAAGCTATACACAGTCTATCAGTATTATTTATATGTCATGCACAACGATGATGAAACATATATATATATATATAACATATTTGGTTCATTTCTTTTGGTGCCATCTTTCTGGTCTGACTAAATCTATTTAATTTAAATGTACAAATAGCTCATATTTGCTTCTGGTGTTTGTTCTTCATCTGACAGGATAAGCAGGGTATGCCGTGGTGGCTGGGCATCAGTTATAAAGGCATTGGACAGTACGACCACCAGGATAAAGTAAAACCCCGAAAGGTACGTGGAGTTTTTCTGTCTCTAGGCTAAAGTAAGCTAATCTTGAGTCAGAGCTCACTATACTGTGAAATCAGGCTTGGATTGCTCCAGATGTGCTCTCAGCATGTCTGCACTTGTTCTTGAGATGTACGGTATGATGACAGTGATGACGATGTGGAAATGAGGTGTTATATTCAGCACATGTTGTCTGCTCGGGAACTGTGTGTGTTACATAACTCAGAGGAGAACAGAGAACTGATGACGAAACACACACGCAGGGAAAATATCTGCTGTACGGGTGTGTGTGTGTGTGTGTGTCTGGGTGTGTGGCTTTTTGTGAGGTTGTAGCACATTAATAATAAACAAGGGTTTCCATAGGTCATTAAAAACTTTTAAAAAGTGATTTAAAACATTTATTGATGCCAAATGAAGGGACAAAATGATCACAACCTAAATACTCTACCTTAAAGTGTTAGTTCCTTCCAACAATGAAATGAAAGTTCTGTAATTAAACACACACCCTCATTTCGTTTCAATCCCTTGAGTCATTCGTTCATCTTCTGAACATAAATAAATATATTTTGGATGAAATCAGAGAGCTCCCTCATCCTCCATAAGTTCCGAAAATACTAAAAGAAATTCTTAAAACAGTTTAGTGGTTTAATCTGAATATTATCAACCTACAAGAATACTTTTGTGTGCACATAAAACAAAAACAGCAACTTTATTATCACATAAATGTAGAGGTATGATATGATGGACTACTGTACCAGACACAGGTGAACATAATCAGTAAGCCAGTCGCCATGGAAACTAAGTAGAAATCAGAATCTGTCAGAACCTGTTTGTCTTCATCTAGTGTCTGAATAATGCGCAGGTTAGTGTATACTCCATCAGCTGTTTTAGTTTCTGTTGTGTTTTTGACTGTTTGTCTCCATCTAGTGTCTGAATAATGCGCAGGTTAGTGTATACTCCATCAGCTGTTTTAGTTTCTGTTGTGTTTTGGACTGTTTGTCTCCATCTAGTGTCTGAATAATGCGCAGGTTAGTGTATACTCCATCAGCTGTTTTAGTTTCTGTTGTGTTTTTGACTGTTTGTCTCCATCTAGTGTCTGAATAATGCGCAGGTTAGTGTATACTCCATTAGCTGTTTTAGTTTCTGTTGTGTTTTGGACTGTTTGTCTCCATCTAGTGTCTGAATAATGCGCAGGTTAGTGTATACTCCATCAGCTGTTTAAGTCTCTGTTGTGTTTTTGGCTGTTTGTCTCCATCTAGTGTCTGAATAATGCGCAGGTTAGTGTATACTCCATCAGCTGTTTTAGTTTCTGTTGTGTTTTTGACTGTTTGTCTCCATCTAGTGTCTGAATAATGCGCAGGTTAGTGTATACTCCATCAGCTGTTTTAGTTTCTGTTGTGTTTTTGACTGTTTGTCTCCATCTAGTGTCTGAATAATGTGCAGGTTAGTGTATACTCCATCAGCTGTTTTAGTTTCTGTTGTGTTTTTGACTGTTTGTCTGCATCTAGTGTCTGAATAATGCGCAGGTTAGTGTATACCCTAGTTTCTGCAGTTTCTGTCAGCTCTGTGTTTAATAATTTAATTCATAAACTATTACGGCTCAGAATTGATAGTATTTTATGTCATGTAGCTCTGCAATAAGTGAGATAAAGTACATCCAGGATGGTTGTTTTCGAAGTGTAACCCCTACAGTATTCAGCTTTGCATCAGGTTGCCAATAAATGCTAATCAGTCGATAACACCTCCCTGGGTGTGCTTCATCACTAGCTTATCTAAGGCATGAAAGTGAGTGTGAAGTGTTGGGCTGTTTTCGGGCTCCTCCCTGAGCTCTGCTTCTTGCCTGATGTCATGAGCTGGAAACCTGATGAGACACGTCAGGCCAGGAGAAACTTCAGCTTCAGAGCGTTCGCTAACATAATGAAGACACTGGCGATCTGATTAACTTCAGTTAACCTGCCCGACCACCGGTAAGAGGCTCTGAAAGCCAGATAATTTAATTTGACCATCAAGTCTTGAGAGAGTGGGGAATGAACTGAAGACGCCCTCGCTCAGATGTGCTGGAGGAGAAAGTGTTGTTTACCATGTGCTAGAATGATGATTAATATTAGCAGATAGATAAATGCCTGTGTGCTAATAAATGTATGGTCAAAATGGGGATGTTTAAATGAAATGTGTATTTGTTAAATGTTTGGGATTATTAAATCCATATGTATATACAGTGGTCAGCATTTGAAGAGGATCAAAATAAACCAAAGCTGAAGAACTAAGACTAAGAAGAATTGGTGCTGTTCAATAGTTTTAGGACAACTTCTTTGATGAAAGGTTTGATCTACT
>NC_133198.1:897500-922500 GCF_049306965.1 Danio rerio
ACTCACCGAACCCACTATAAAGAGCCAGGGTTACTCACTACAGTCATCTTCGATTTACAGAATCCCCCCTTCCACCCCTACCTCTTCGCCTTTCCCTCCATAGGGCGGCACGGTGGCCCAGTGGTTAGCACTGTTGCCTCACAGCAAGAACGTCACCGGTTCTAGCCCTTAAACAGGCCGGCGGTCGTTTCTGTGCATAGTTTGCATGTTCTTCCCGTTCTCGCATGGGTTTTCCCCGGGTTCTCCAGTTTCCCCCCCACATTACAAAAACATGCACAACGAGTGAATTGATCAGCCTAAATTTAGCACTACAGTCAAGCTCTCATCCTGCAGCACATCTCTTCATAGCAATCATTTTAGTCATCAAAGGGGGAGTTGTCGAGATCTACCTGAGCTCAAGGCTCCCCTCTCGCCCTGCAAACGGGCTCTCTCCCGGGACAGCAAGCCAAACAAGCGTATAATCAATCATCAGCTAAGTGGGAACTCTTGGGGTCACCGACATGGTAGCCCAGGTAGCCCGCCAGGTTCACATGAGTTGCCCACAGGCCTGTTCTAAAAATAGCTCATTATAACACCACATATGAGTAAGATGCATCTAATATTTCTATAGGTATTCTTTTTAAATCACACTTGCATTGGTGTAAATTTGAAAATTACATTAAGTTTTATATAAAAAAAAAAACTTTCAAAACAATTTCAGACAAGTGAAGTGTTGCATATTGATATTTATCTACTTTGTTAAATCGTTGTTGACAACTGCTGTGAGAAATCATTAACATGATCAATGTCTTCACGTAGATGAATATTATTAATAATAACATATAATAAAAGTAAATCAAGAAAAATGTGTTATTTAATAACTGGTAGCCCTTCACACTAATCGGTACCCAAGAAGTAGCTCTCAGTTTCCAAAAGGTTGGTGACCCCTGCTCTACTCTGAAAATAGGAAGTTGCTTTTGTCTATGCTGATGTGTCCAGGGTAGTAAAGAAGGGAAATGTAATAGCTGAAAAAGTCTACATTTTCTCATTATATGCATTTGACAGGCAAAAATCACCACAGCCAGAAGTCTAGGAGACATCGCAGTGGATCTGACGGAGAACGGAGCATCGAAGATGAGCAAACTGAGCGCTGGAGTGAAGAACCAGCTCATCATGGCCAGCAACGGCAGCCTGGTTTCCACAGGTACACAATCACATCTTTCCCTCAGCATAGCTGGAGAGCTGCTCCTTGAAAAACACTACACTTAATCAGGAAATGGACAGATTTTTGAAAAGAATCTTGGAGTAAACCAGTAAAGTTGAAAGTTTTAGTCCATTCAGCCTATCTCTGGGTTTGGAAAGGGGCTTTAACTTAGCTTAGCATGGATCACTTAATCGGATTAAACCATCAGCATGTCTTTTTCAGTTTAAAGCAAGTTTTTGTTTCTATTTCTGCAACATCGCAGCTAGATGACAGCATAAACTACTACACTGCAAAAAATGCTTTTTTTACTTAGATTTGTTGTCTTGTTTCTAGTCCAAATATCTTAAAATTCCTAAATCAAGAAGCATTTTCTAGACAAGAAAAACATGTAGTCTTGTTTTCAGAAATAATATGCTAAAATTAGGTGAGTTTTTCCTTAAAACAAGCAAAATAATCTGCCAATGGGGGAAGCAAAATAATCTTACGTCAAAAGAAAAAACAAGATTAATTTGCTCACCCCATTGGCAGATTATTTTGCTTGTTTTAAAGAAAAAGTCACCTAATATTGCCATTTTATTTATCAAAACAAGACAACATGTTTTGCTTGTCTAGAAAATGCTTCTTGATGTAAGAAATTTTAGATATTTAGACTAGAAACAAGACAAAAAATCTAAGCAAGAAAAGCATTTTTTGCAGTGTATGACAAAGAACCCCTCAGGTACTGATTATGGGCTTTGTTCAGTGTGAAATGCACCCAGTGTTATTGCCATAGGACTAAAGGCAGCAGCAGACAGTTCACCTCACATCTGGAAAATAAAATAACTAGCAGATGCTTTGACAATGAAGG
Source organism: Danio rerio (assembly GCF_049306965.1). NCBI lineage: Eukaryota > Metazoa > Chordata > Actinopteri > Cypriniformes > Danionidae > Danio > Danio rerio. The sequence continues at coordinate 899,531 of NC_133198.1, forward strand.
TCAGAAATTGTGACAGCATCAGTCACTCAGTAGCCTATTAATGATGCTGAAGAGCTTTAATGTGTATTCATCAGATTCAAACCATTTCATTAGGAGTGCAGTGGCTGCTGTTTAAATGTTTATGTCAGACAGACAGAAAAGTTGCTTGTCACTGGATGCTTGCCGTGTGTAGTTTGGACTCAGTGCTGGACTCTTTATATTTTCCTCGGTTATGGATGCATTGATTGTTTCACAGGTTCGGCTGATTCAGAAATGAACGACGAGCAGAAAAAAGAGAAGCTTGCGGAGCTGAGAAAGAAGGAGCGAGACATTCAGGACATACTAAGCCAAAAACTGACCGAGCTGAAGGAAATATGCCTGCGGGAAGCCGTAAGAGAAAGCCAATATTTGTGTGCTATTTGTTCTGTACTCAAACTAAAAATGTAGTCTGATGAATAACATCCAATAGCCTGTGCGCTGTTTACTTCAATAGACATGATGAGATTTATTTTGCAATAATTCTGTTAACAAGAGTTTTTTCTTTGCCAGTGAAAATGTATTAGTTTTGTCTGTATTCATTCTCTCAAATCAAAAACTGAATAAAATAATCAGATTAAATGAAATTAGTTTTAGATAAATAATGAACATGTAAACAAATAAAATAATTAGACTCATTTATTTTATAAAATAATATATTTGAATTAAGCAGAATTAGTTTCAGGTAAATATTGAACACATTGACAAATAAAATAAATGGATTAAATGAAATTATTTTAAAATAAATAATTAACACGTCATTAATTCTCTTATATTGTCTTCAACTGTATCCATATAAATAAATATAAATCAAAACATATATATATTTTTATTGTAATTTTGGTCTAAAATATGTTTTTTCCTGTGACTTTCACCCATTTACAGTATACATGATCTGATCTTTATTTATTTTTTTATCACCAGGAACTCACTGGCAAACTCCCGAAAGAGTATCCGCTTATTAAAGGAGAAACCCCTCCTCATGTGCGCAGGAGAGTCGGGACGGCCTTTAAACTGGACGACCTTTTCCCATATAATGAGGTGAGTCTGAAACACACAGTGACGTTTCCTGGACTGAGTAATATATCAGACCCTGAGGCTTTGGCTGTATTACTGAAAGACTGCAGCTCATCTGACTGACTAATTGACAGAATGAATAAATAAAAAACAAAGGAATGAATGAATAAATAATTAAATGAACAAACAAAAGAATAAATAAACAAAAAACCAAACAAATTAATAAATGAAAAACTAAACAACTGAACAAATAATTGAATGAACAAAAAAATGAACAAACAAATGAATGAATGAATAAATAAACAAATGAATAAACAAACAAATAAATAAATAAACAAATGAATAAACAAATAAATAAATAAACAAAGGAATTGATGAATGAATAATTAATTAAATGAAAGAACAAAAGAATAAATAAACAAAGGAATGAAGGAATGCAAAAAAATCAATACATAAAAAAACGAATGAATAAATAATTAAATAAACAAACAAATGAATAAGCAAACAAATACAAAAACAAACAAATGAATGAATTAATAAATGAATGAATAAAAAATGTATAAATAAACAAATAAAAACAAATTAATGAATGAATGAATAAAGAATGAACGAAAGAATAAAAAACAAACTAATAAATAAATAAATAAACAACTAAATAAATAAATAAATAAATGAATGAATAAATAAATGAATAAATAAATAAATTAATAAACAACTAACTAACTAAATAAATAAATGAATAAATAAATGAACAACTAAATAATAAAATAAATAAACAACTAAATAAATAATTAAATAAATGAATAAATAAATAAATGAACAAACAAATAAATAGACAAACGAACAAACAAATGAATGAATGAAAAAATTCATGAATAACTGAATAAATAAATGTATGAATAAATGATTGAATTAATAAACCAAGGAATGAATAAATAAATAAATACACAAGTGAACAAACAAAAAATTAAACAAAAAAATTAATGAAAAAATTAATGACTACATGAAAAAATTAATAAACTATTAAATAAACAAATGAACGAAAGAATAAATAAACAAACAAATGAACAAATGAAAAAATGAATGAATAAACACACGAATACAATAAATAACCAAAAATCTAAAATGAAAGAGTGAATATATAAATAAACAAATGAACGAAAAAATAAAGATACAAACAAATGAACGAATGTATGAATGAAAAAATAAATAAATAAACAATTAAACGAATAAATCAATAAATCAATTAAAATGAACAAATCAATAAATAAAGGAACGAACAAACAACTTAATAAACAAATAAATTAATAAATAAGCAAACAAACTCCAGCATGTGGGCTTGCATTAAAGGTCAGTGTCGGAAAAAGCCACAAGATTAACCCTGATCGGTTTGTTAAAACTAACCCTGATCGGTTTGTTTTGTTTTATGGGCTGAAAGACGCACAGTGACATTTATAGCATGCACTTATTCATTTTAGATTTGAGGTTTCTACACACTGCTTCAAAACTGCAGTTAATTATGGGTGTGAGTTATTCTTGAGCTTCGATAATATTATTGATAATAGCTGAAATTGTTACCCACATTACAAAACAACTAACGAAAGCAGCTCTCGGAAATCTGAAAGCATCAACTGTGTGATGAAGCCTGTTATAATACACTGCAAAAAATGCTAATATTTTAGGAAAGCTAATAGTGCTAACATTAACATGTGTGCATATTAGCATTTGTTGACATGTTTATGAATAGACAGATCTATTAAACGACTCTTCATCCTCCAGGACCCGTATCTCAGAAATCTGGAGAGCCGCTTTGCATTGCAGCAGAAGATCGTGGAGGCGGCCAAGAAGCTCGCGGCGGAGCCTGACATCTCCAAATTAGTGCGGAAAAAACGACGGAGGAACTGTCTGGACGCCATGCAGAAACTGCAGGAGATCGAAGATGAAATGAACCAATACAGGCTGAAGAAAGGACAGAAACCCACGCAGAGAGCCTCTGTGATCATCGCCGGTGAGGGAGAACTCATCATGTCTTTATCTGCAGGCTGTCTTTCAGTCGTATCTTCAAGGCCGTGTCTGTATTTCCAACACGAAAAGTGTATTCAGATCAAGCGTCTGCTTTAAAGGACCTGCTGTGTGCTCATGATGTATCGCAGGACATTTTTGCTGCTGTCGAGGTTAAATTTAAGACAGGTTTAGCGGTGTGTGAGCTGGTTAAGAGGATAGAACTGTCATTTTCAGATACTCACGTATGCCTCGGTCTATTTTTTTGTGAAAGACTGCAAACAGCGTACTTGAACATATGTTTGACTGCAGTTTCTGGGTGAAATGAACACTAGGGGGCAGTGTGGCGACAATTATTTTTGTGTGTATTAGTGTGTGTGAATGAGTGTGAATGGGTGTTTCCCAATAATGGATTACAGCTGCAAGGGCATCCGCTGCATAAAACATATCCTGGAATAGTTGGTGGTTCATTCCACTGTGGAGATCTCTGAAATAGACTAAACTGAAGGAAAATGAATGAACAAAAACAAAAAGGGCTTAACAGATAATCTACAGACCGTAAATGAAATTATCTTGATTAATCTTGTCACGTTGTTAATTTAGTTCAGCGTTTGACTGACGTTGCTTTAATTTCACGCTCGTGTTTTGTGGTTTTCCTCCACAGATGAACTGGCTCAGTCCGAGTGCAGCTCTCTGTGTGATAGTCTTCCTCTCGATGACGGTAATGACATCAATTATCAAACCGCTATCAGCTCTCTGTGCCATCTAATTAAGATTTATTACAACACATTACCCCACTTCCAGTGCCATCTCCGTCAGCATTGCGTGCTGCTTAACACACTCATAACAGATCACTCATCATGCAAAACCAACCATTTAAAGGGACAGTTCACCAAAAAAACTCAAACTCTGTCATGCTTTACTTTTTAAACACTTACAAAGTAAGTAGTATCCAATTAAACACAAAAGAAGATATTTTGAAGTATGCTGAAAACCGGTAACCATTGACTTACATAGTATAGAATTTTCAAAAGTGGATGGTTACTGGTTTTCAGCATTTTAAAAAATATCTTAACAAAAAGAAAGAAAGGCATAAGTGTTTAAAAACACTTGAAGGGAGAGAGATTAGTGAGTAAAATATATTTTTGTATGAACTATCCCTTGTTTTGGTGACTGTCACTTTAAATTCAAATGAGACTGTGCTCTTTTCAGTAAGAGGGCGGAGCTACAAATGCCTGTGTGTCACCATAGTGTTCTGAGTGCTGGTCAAGTGTGCATGTGTGCTTCATGCTTCTGTCAGTCTATGTCTCTGTTCATCTAAAACTCCACATCTATAATCCTCTTAGTCTATGCTGACATTCTCTTCAGCAGCTCAAACACTCTGATGGCTAATGGACGACATTTATAAGACTTAATAGTTTGTTTTTAACTTGTATTTTTAAAGCAAATGCAGCAGAGTCAGTCACTAACTGTGATCTGTGTGTTCAGATGATGGCGGTCAGAGGCCGCGTTCTCGATCAGTGCAGTGTTCTCCATGTCTCAGTCCTCCTCTGTCTTCATCCGGGCTGGATTTCGACCCCGAGAGACGATCTTCATCCAGCGACACACACCACGACAGACCTCTGAACAGGTGCGTCTTTGTCGTAACATTGTCTCTGTTAAATAAACAGATATAATGACATAATAAAGATTTATTTACAAATGCATAATGATGATAATAGTATTCATAATAACAGTAATAGTAATCATAATAATAATTAAAACATTTTATAAAATCAAAGTGAAAATAAATTTGTAATGATTGTAAAAAACTGTATAAAGAGAATTTATTTACATATTGTTTTGTACTGTTTATTTTAACACGTTTATTCAATTTATTTTGCACAATATCAGTTCATATAAATTGCTCACGCTAGGCTAGTGGGTTACATGTTATTGTTTTTATTTACAGAGTTTTGTAACAGTGTTTTTATTTATTTTTCTTTGCAGCGTTATAGGTCTTGTTTTTTAGATGTTAGTATCAGTATGTTCGTTTTAAGGATATCTATTAGCTTTTTTTAGAAGATGATCAGGTTTGGATCTGATGTAAACATCCTAAACTGCAGTTTGTCGTAGATTTTTTGGTCGTCACCTCATAATTCAGTTTCTCATCAAATTTTCTGACCAATCAAATGCTTTCTAGTGTCTGACATGCCCCACCCCCTTCTTCTCATTGGCTGTTCATTTGATGCACTTCAGCTCAAGCACTCTCACTGGCAGAGTGGTGAGAAACTAAACACTATTGGCTGTTTTTAAAAAGAGGAGGAGCTACTCTGTCCCACCCTGTTTGTATTTCAGAACGAAAACCAAGGCTGCGTCCGAAACCGCATACTTCCATACTATATAGTATGCTAAAATCAGTATGCGAGCCGATTAGTATGTCCGAATTCATAGAATTCGAAAAACAGTATGCGAGAAGTACCCGGATGACTTACTACTTCCGGCGAGATTCTAGAGTGCACATCCCATGCATGCTGCGCTATCCCAGGATGCCCCGCGAGCGAATTCATGAATAGGAGTGAAGCTTCGCAAATTACGCAGGTACATCACGTGACTATGTCAAAATGGCGGATGTAGTGCGTCCGAATTTCATTCATACTTTTCACATTCATACTGTATAGAACGTACTTTTCTAACGGCCGAGTAGTACGTTTAAATTTAAATGCAGTACCTACTGAGTAGTAGGCGGTTTCGGACGCAGCCCAAGTTTCATTTAAACAAATCGATGAAAACTACACAATCAAGTTAATAGATAAAGTGATCTATCACCCAAACCTGCTACCTACATTTACTGTATCAACACAACAGTCAAGCACGTCTCATTTATAAACATGGCACATGCACAAAACGGGTGCGAAAATGTGCGTACGCCACTTCCCATGCACAAATCTGTAGGTCAACTCTAAATAATCATTGTCCTTATACACGAAACATTTCTTTTGTCACTTCATGTCTCGACATCTCTTTTGTCTTTAGATTTTGGTCTGAAAGGTTACCTAGACATGTTCAATACAGGCAAGACTCGTCGTCTGAGCTCTTGGTTTAATAATCACTGGACATTTCTCTTTCAGATTAGATCATGAGGTGCAAGAGCCTGGACATTATTATACCCCTCGAGAGGTTTTCTCCGCCCAGAGCAGTCCCTGTAAAACTTTATCCAGAATGCCAAAGGATCCCCGCAGTTTACCACAGACCCCAGTCCTGCCCCGTAATGCCTACAGCAGCAGTCAACTCCGGTAAGTTCAGTAACATCCCACTAACAACCACTCAGAAACCATCACTAACAACACCCTTGAATTATGGTGCAATTCTACAGTTTCTTCATGTCCAAGTTTAAGTTTCTTAAAGAGAAATACCTTTAGAAACTTACGCACCTAGCTTTCTAGCACCTTAACAGGTTTTTTAAGTGTCTTTGGTTATGGTCAGAGTAAACTCTGCAGGACTGTGGCTCCTCAATCTTAAGGCCAACTTAAGGCCAAGTTATACTTATTCATCGAGTGCACAGAGTGGGCGCACCATTGCCTTTACACAGACGCATAACCTGTGATTGGTGATTTGGAGGGGTAAGAGCTGTGGGAGCAGTGCGAAGCAGGTGGGAAGTGTTTCTAGCAAGTGTTCAGTCCTGTAGTATACTTGTTGTTATATTTATTATACACTCCAGCAGTAACATACCTGTATTTTGTGTTTATTTTATGATTAAAGTTGTTCAAAGTTGCCAACTCTTTCTTCCTGGAATGAGTGTAAGTTTAAGCTACCTCTACAGTAACATTGCATGCATTTTCGGCATGAACCCACAACACTGGTGAATGAACTTGGCACAGTGGAACACAGAAACCCCACTGCCTGCTAGCGTTACAGAACTGTGATTGCCAGAGCAGCAAAGTCAGAATTCAGAAGTATGAAGGCAAATCTGTAATTATACTGGTGACCTCCTTCACACCTTAACCCACCCTTAAACCTACCCATACTCCCAAACCTGTCCCTAACCCGACCCTTATCCACCTCAAGAGCACCACAAGTGTTAGTACATTGTATTTACTTTTTGATGCAAAGTACTTAAAGAAATAGTGAAGCAAAACATATAAAGTGGGACCCAAATACCTTATTCAGCCTTTTTTAGAATGGTAGATATTTGTCATACCTTCCCTGGAAAACTTCCATTTTATCAAGTAGTTTCGTCACTTTCGCATACGCTGTAGTGATGGGTCATTCATGAACGTCTCGTTCATTTTGAACGAATCATCAATATGACTCGGGAACTACGAGTCCTCTCAGGGAGTGATTCGTTCATCCGTGCGTGCGCACACTTGTGCAGGTAGTATCGTTAATTTCAAGTCCATTGGCAGAAGCCAATCATATGCGTTTAGAGTCGGAAAAAGAATTGATCCGCTCACCTTTCGAGTCCTCTATCGGGTCTGAGTCTCTCGTTCATCAAGAGCCAATCATATGCATTTGGAGCCGGAAAAAGTTTTGACCCGTTCATCTCTCCAGTCCTCTATCGGGTCTGAGTCACTCGTTCATCACAAGCCAATCATATGCGTTTAGAGCTGGAAAAAGAATTGATCCGTTCATCTCTCAAGTCCTCTATCGGGTCTGAGTCTCTCGTTCCTCACGGGCCAATCATAAGTGTTTAGAGCCGGAAAAAGAATTGAACTGTTCATCTCTCGAGTCCTCGGGTTTGAGTCATTCTGTCACGTGATGAACGAACGGTCATGGCTCCTATCGGCTTAGACTGTGCATTGATTAAGATTATATGTGACTGTCAGTGTAACGTGAATGAACCCTTGACATTTGAAGACATGAAGAGGTGAGCTGAGCAAAGAGACAACAATATCTTCATAGACAAAAGAGCAGGTCAACATTGAATTATTATTTTCTCCTTCATATTTTCTATTTATGACTTATTTGTTGTGCAATCAACCTTTTGGGCTAGTTGTAGATGTGTTTGGAAGCAATTCGTAACATTGTAATAATATTTTGGCAAACTGAACCAAATGAACGAAATGACTCGAAAACAGATTCGTTCATCTTGATGAACGAGACTCAAAGATCCGAGTCAGTAAAATGATCCGAACTTCCCATCACCAATACGCTGCCAATTTTGTAACCCATACTTGAAATGATGCTGAATCTGCCGAACGCCATCCCTTCATAATTATTTGTCTCCAAATTATAACCTTTATTTTGATCGACTCCATCATCTTCACATCAGCCCTTAATAATAGCAGGTCAGCCATTGTTTTGTTTGTGTAAGACTGTCATTGCAAGTAGTGTAGGTCAAGAATACTGAATCCTATCAGCCTTCCTGCAAAGTTTAGCTTCAACTTTGATTTAGCACACACAAACCATTTCATTAAGATCTTCAGGAGCCCTTGATGAATATAGACCAGTGTGTTGGAGCAGGGCTGGCTTGATATATTACATGGGACAGAACTAGGCACCTCTTATTTAGGTTAGTCAGTGCACTCTCTTTCAACAAGCAAACAAGACATATTCATTTCTATCCTGTAGGTCGGAAGGTCACGGTGCGGAATTGCATCGACAGTTTGGAGCCCCAGTCACAGTTCTACAGAGTTTTGAGAAAAATACCTGTAACTCTCTAGCACCTAAACTAGCTTGTTCAAGTGTATTTGATTAGGGTTGGAGCAAAACTCTGCACAATTGTGACTCCACAGAATCAAACTTACCCTTCCTGATCTAGACTGCAATTAGATTAGGTCAAGAGTGCTTAATCCTATACCTTGAGATCTGCCCTTCTGCAAACTTTAGCTCTAATCTTGATTTAACAAACTCAAACTAGCTCATTAAGATCACCAGGAGGATTAATTGTCACCACAGGTTTAAGTTAGTCAGTGCACTCTCAAACTAACAAGGCATACTTATTTCTATCCTGAAGGTCGGAAGGTCACATCTGCGGAATTGCATCGACGGTTTGGTACCCCAGTCACAGTTCTACAGAGTTTTGAGAAAAATACCTGTAACTCTCTAGCACCTTTACTAGCTTGTTCAAGGGTATTTGATTAGGGTTGGAGCAAAACTCAGCATGATTGTGACTCCTCAGAACCAAATTTACCCTTCCCCATATAGACTGCAAGTAGATTAGGTCAAGGTGCTTAATCTAATACCTTTGAGATCTGCCTTCCTGCAAACTTTAGCTCTAATCTTGATTTAGCAAACTCAAACTAGCTCATTAAGATCGCCAGGAGAATGAGTGGTCACCACAGGTTTAAGTTAGTCAGTGCACTCTCAAACTAACAAGGCATACTTATTTGTATCCTGTAGGTCGGAAGGTCACATCCAAGGTTTTTAGCAATGCAAGGACAATTTTGAGCCTCAGTCACAGTTCTGTTCAGTTTTGAGAAAAAGACCTGTCACTCCCTAGCACCTTTACTAGCTTGTTCAAGTGTATTTGATTAGGGTTGAAGCACAACTCTGCAGACTGTGACTCCTCAGAACCAAACTTGTCCTCCCCGATCTAGGTGATTTTCTCTTTGATGCAGGAAGATTAGGTCAAGTCTACGTAATCCTCTACCTTTGAGATCTGCCTTCTTGCAAACCTTAGCTCTGATCTTGATTTATCAACCCAAATCAGCTCATTAAGATCACCAGGCTGATCACCACAGGTTTAGGTTAGTCAGTGCACTCTCTTCAGCCCAAACAAACAAGTCATATGTATTTCTCTCCTGTAGGTCAGACGGTCACATCCGAGCTTTCCGGCATCGCAGTGGCAGTTTGGAGTCTCAGTCACAACTTTTCCATTCTCACTGTGCAAACAAGTCTGTCTTCCCGCTGTCTCCCTCCCGCCGCAGCAACAGCACTGAGGTGTTGGACGACTGCTCCTCCTATACCAGCATGTCCAGCATGGACTTCTGCCTCCCCTGCTCGGCTACTCCTCCTTACCGCACCCTGGACTCACACTCCCACGACTACCGGCTCCACCGCAAAGTGGAGATCTATGGCAATACAGGCAGCATGCCCAACCTGGTCCCTCAAAACTCCAGTTCCTACCAGCAGAACCACTACGGACCAACTGCTTACTACGTCGCTGGGTATGCTGGCTTCGATTATGAGCCTTGTTCCAATGGAGCTTATGTTTACGAGAGCGAAATAGAGGGTCACTATAACATCAATCCCACTTACCCTGCACATGGCTACCAGGGCCGGGGTCGCAACAGGCATTATGGAATAGAAGGTTTGGATAATTTGTCACAGAATCCATATGCCACCGTTAGGCCCCCTAGAGGAAGGCAGGGACCCTTGAATGAGGTGCTGACGAAGAACATGTACAGGGCTTTGGTGGCAGAGCATTTAAAGGGATGGTACAACCGCAGTGCTGGGCATAGGGACCCAGGCACCTATCAGCTGGTGTACACCTACAAGTATGACCGCGGTTCCCAGCACAGCTTGGGCTACCAGACGCTGCCCGCACCCTTCAGCCACTCCAGCCGGACCAACTCCTTCTCCTCAGGTGAGTACACTTATAACATCAAACATAACATAATGTAGAAAAGGGAAGGGGTTCCCATCCACCGGGTCGTGACCCAGTACCAGGTCATGAAAAAGTTTCTACTTGGCCGCAAAAACTCTATTCTTAAAGTAATCACTCTAAACTAGTCTAGATTTGGGCTATTCTTTTGAGCTAGCTGCCCAATCACAGTGGAGTAGGAGTGCAACTATACCCCACAACAGTCAACAAATAATCTGCTAAACACTTAAACTTGTAATGGAACCGCAGGATACTCTGTAGTAGTGTTGTCACAATACTGGAGTGTGGTACCTATCAGTACTGAAATTTATAAATGTCTATTTCCCGCTAACATTTGAGCGCTGTTGAGCACACTCTTAAACACCGCTGATCTACCATTGTGTTAACGTGCTCATCAGAAATGACTGACATCAGTTCATCCAACTCACCGCCGTTTACTGAGTGTAACCACAGATACAGGAACACTGGAGCTGCGATTCATCAACAACACTCAAATGTTAGCGGCAAATGGACGTTTTTAAATCTTCAGTATCCATTAGGCTTGGGCAGTATCCAAATTTTGATACCGTTAAACCTCCTCCCTATTTTACCCCGGTATCCGGTATTACCGTGTATAATAAAAAAATATGACGTAAGGCTCAGACAGCGTCACCAAACTGTTGGCTTGAGCCTAAATCATCCAGAAACTGAATACCGTATATGCGACCTGAGGTTCGCGGTCAGCTGTTTGTCTTGTTCGTGTTAGAGATCTGAATGGGACACACACACACACACAGAGTGCGAGAGAGATGCATAGCACCACACTCCCTCTCTCTCTCTCTCTCTCTCTCACTCACACACACACACACACACAGAGAGAGAGAGAGACGCACAGCACCACGCCTGCTCTTTCTTTCATTGTATATGTGTGTGTGTGTGTGTGTGTGTGTGTGTGTGCGTGCGTGTGTGTGTTTCTGAAAAAAGCGCGGGAGTGGTCAGTAACTTTTTACAATATCGCTCCCGAGCACACACGCATCCACGTAGATGCTGTGTGTGTGTCTCTCTCTCTCTTTCTCTCTCATTCACACAAACACACATAGAGAGAGAGAGGGGGGGGGGAGAACCAATTGACACACAGACAGCATGCTCTCTTATTTACACACACACACACACACACACACACACTGCAGGTGACTTGGTGCGAGACTCGAAATCCAACCTCACCTCTCTCTCTCTCTCTCTCCTCCACTGTCCCGTCATGACAATCACGCATACGTATTTGTAGGCATTAAATAAATAGTATTTATTATTTAATATTTGTCTCCTATTTCAGTGCATTGTCTTTATGACGGTATAACGGTATTGAACTGACACGGTTGCTATTTTTAGATCCCGCCGTATACCATATTACCCGATTACCGCCCAAGCCTAGTATCCATTGGTACCAAGTTCCACTATCACGACAACACTACTCTGTAGCTGACAGTTTTTAGAGCAGCGTTTGCATTTGTGCAGTACAAAACACTTCGGTGGACACGCAGCCTAAAGTTACACTTTTGCTATCAGAAAGTTGGAGCATCTTGCCTTGCCTGTTTTTCCACAGTGATTGGTTTCTGCTTAGAGATTTTCGCTTGACATTTGCATAAAGTCGAGAAATGCCCACCGTTTCTGGCACTCCTAATTCCATCTTCAATCCCATAGCGCATGCCAATTTCAATCTCATAGTGACTGCATAGCTGTTTATGCTCAACTTCCGTATGAAAGAACTGAAAATGCTTGGCACTCCCATCGTGCCAGAGGAAACACACCCTTAGACTTATTTTTAACAAGAAAAATGCTTGCTGGGATAGTGACCATAACACTGTCAGAAATAAAGGTGCGTGAGCTGTCACTGGGGTGGTGCCTTTTCAAAATGTACAAATCTTTACCTGAAAGGTCCATAATAATATCTCAAGGGTACATATTGATACCTAAAAAGTACAAAAGTGTTCCAGTCTAAAAAATATTGGTACTAATATATACTTTTGAGGTACCAACATGGACCCTTTAAGTACAAATGTGTACCTTTTGAAAAGGAACCACCCCAGTAACAGCTGTCTTACCTTTATTTCTGAGACCAAAGCTCTAGAGCTCGAACGCAGCACCATATCATTGTGGGGACAGTTTCGCCTCTTCTGATGAACATTGTTTAACACATCACGCCTCTGTTTCTCTCTAGTGTCGTCGACTGCTAGCGGAGGGGGAAACTGGCAGAATCAGTTAGCAGTGGGTCTGGCGGATGGAGAACTGCCGGACGGTCCCTTGAGCGCTGGGGCTTATAGTCCTGCATACAGCCGCAGTCCAACACACAGCAGGTGAGAAGAAGCCTGGAGACACACGTGTGTGTGAGGCTGCTACGCATCAGCTCTTCAAAACGTTCATTCAGGGTTTATACGTACTATTTTTTTATTTTTTAAAAATATTTCACAAATAATGTTTAACAGAGCAATTAATTTTCTGTATTTCCTACATATATTTTTTATTATTATTATTTCCTATATTTTTTTCTAATGATGGGGTCATTTTAGAAAATGCCACCAAATTTCAAGATAAAAAAATAAACAAAAATTGTTTAGTTTTGTTCTTCTGCTAAAATGCCGCCCGGGTCATTTTTAACCCATCAGTCAACAGAAGGGTTAATGTTTGTGTTTTCTTACAGCCGGTTCCCATCAGAAGGAGCGGCGTCTCACACTTCAGAGCCACTGGAGGTGTTTGGAGCCGTGGCCAGCTGCTCCGACACAGAAAACTGAACTGCACACAGGACAGGTCAGACATCGCTCATTAATATCACTTTATAGAGGCCAACAACCAGCCATATACACCTTGAGCCGAACATATAAACACACAATGATTGACATTTATAATCTCTGACCACAACTTCTGTTGTGTTCTACGTAACTACAGAAGGGTGTTTTTTTTAATGAGATGCTGATAGTCTAATCCAGGGATCACCAAACTTGTTCCTGGAGGGCCGGTGTCCTGCAGGTTTTAGCTCCAACCCTAATCAAACACACCTGAACAAGCTAATCAAGGTCTTACTAGGTGTACTTGAAATATCCAGGTAGGTGTGTTGAGGCAAGTTGCTAAACCCTGCAGGGACAACGACCCTCCAGTACAGAGATTGGTGACCCCTGGTCTAATCTGATTCAATGATCTATGCTAATCTAAGCTAAAAGTGCTCCTGCCAGACCCGGAAATCAGCTGAATCAGAAAAAAATAAAAATAAAATAATAATAATAATTATATATATATATATATATATATATATATATATAAATGTTATTATTATTTTTGAGCAAAAATGCTAATGGTCTAAGCTAAGCTAAAAGTGCCAGTCCCAGAGATTGGTTGAATGGATTCAGAAATTGTAAAACTCAACTGTTTAACTTTAACTCTAAAATGAGCATATTTCCTATAAATAAATAAATAAATAAATAAATAAATAAATAAATAAATAAAATAATAATATTATGTATATAAAATAATAATAATAATAATAATAATAATAATAAATGTTATCATTATTTTTGATTAAAAATGCTAATGGTCTAAGCTAAGCTATGCTCCCTCCAGACCCAGAGATTGGTTGAATGGATACAGAAAGAATTAAACTCAACTGTTTTACTACTGTATAAACTGAGCATATTTCTAAAAAAAAATAAAATAAAAGTTTTTCTTACATTTGTGACCAAAATGCTAATGGTCTAATCCGATTCAATGATTTATGCTAAGCTAAGCTAAACATGCTCCTGCCAGGCACTGAGATAAATTGAATGGATTCAGAAATGGTAAAAATCAACTGGAGCGACGCAGTGGTGCAGTAGGTAGTGCTGCCGCCTCACAGCAAGTAGGTCGCTGGTTCGAACCTTGGCTCACTTGGCGTTTCTGTGTGGAGTTTGCATGTTCTCCCTGCATTCGCGTGGGTCCGGGTGCTCCGGTTTCCCCCACAGTCCAAAGACATGCGGCACAGGTGCATTGGGTAGGCTAAATTGTTCGTAGTGTATGTGTGTGTGTGTGTGGATATTTCCCAGAGATGGGTTGCGGCTGGAAGGGCATCTGCTGCGTAAAAATATGCTGGATAAGTTGGCAGTTCATTCCGCTGTGGTGACCCCGGATTAATAAAGGGACTAAGCCGACAAGAAAATGAATGAAAGAATAAAACTCAACTGTTTAACTCTGTAAAATGAGCCTATTTAAAAAAATAAATAAATTTGATCAAAATGCTAATGGTCTAATCCGATTCAATGATTTATGCTAAGCTAAGCTAAAAGTGCTCCGGCCAGACCAGTTGAATGTATTTAGAAATAATAAAACATAGCTGTTTAATTCTGTAAACATGTTGTATGTGTTGTGTTTCTTTAAATGTGTAAAGAACTGTTAAGAGTTTTGTTTAAAGTTCACTGAAGCATTGAGAAATGTGCTCTAGATTGTAAAAAGCTGCAATTTGATTCTAACTAACTAGCAAATTTTTTATTTTTGACTATTTACAGTGCGATCACAGAGCACAAGCTGAAACCACAGCAACTCGACTGCAGACAAGAAAGCAGACAAGAAGCACCTTAAGGACAGATGTGGACGACATGGACATAACCCAGAGATGTCTTTCAGTTCCAGAGCGACAGTGGATGCAAATACAAGTGGATAAATGACCCTGTCTGCGTCATTATTAATGTGGCGAACACAGACAAACTGAAAGCAAATGAGAAGTGCGCACATAGACTGAATGTCATTTCAGAGTTTCCGAATGCCGAGGAGACGAGCCATTTTATACATCATCAACAGCGGACATGCAAGACTCAGAATAATGTAAATATTATTATTACCCCTGTTGTTTTTAATAGCTTTTTTAATTTATTGAGAGCTGCAGAAGTGCGTGATTTGCACTCGGATCATGACGAGCGAGTTGTTTGCAGTACATGTGTTATCCTGCACAAGCTCTGTTAGAATAGCACTTGATTGAAGTAAACTGCCGATGCCAGAAGATCCAGACTTAATCATTCTGCTTTAAAAGAAAAACAGAGGTCGAGCTGATATTTTGAGCCTGTTTGTGCTGTAATGATGTCGTCAGTGATATTACAGCAATGTTTCAGTTCAGCACAAGTGAAGATTGAGGCTGGCATCTGAAACACGCTGTCGATGAACACACAGATTAATTCAGGAAATGAGCATATCCTAAATAATTGAATAATATAAAATAATGAGGTGGTTAGCACCTCACAGCAAAAAGGTTGCTGATCTGAGCCCTGGCTGGGTCAGTTGGCATTTCTATGTGGAGTTTGCATGTATTCCCCTTGTTGGCGTGGGTTTCCTGCGGGTGCTCCGGTTTCCCCCACAGTCCAAACACATGCGCTATAGGGGAACTGAGTAGGCTAAATTATCCATAGTGTATGAGTGTGTTTGTGAATGAGTGATGGGTTAGGGTTAGGGTTGAGATTAGTTGCGGCTGGAAGGGCATCCGCTGCTTAAAAACGTGCTAGATAAGTTGGTGGTTCATTCCGCTGTGGTGACCCCGGATTAATAAAGGGACTAAGCCGACAAGAACATGAATGAATAAATGAATGAATGAATAATTAACGTTAAGTCATTTAGCAGATTCTTTTGTCCAAAGTGACTTCCAAATGACGAGGCATCGAGACAACACACACAACAAGGGCTGATTACACAAAGGAAGTTAGTGTGGAGAGAATTCAATGGGGAGTTTTCTCTATAGAGAGGTGGTTTGTCAAGCCCACTCACCTGTGTGAGGCACACTCAGAAAAGTACAATGCTTTTAAGAGATATGGAGTGATTTTAAGAAAGTGTCTGGTACAAAAACTGGTCCATATGTCTGTTAACGTCTCAGAGAGACTAAAGAGAGTGTTTTCTACAAGTGGTTTGTCAAGCCCACTCACCTGATTGAGGCACACTCAGAAATGCACAATGTTTTTGAGAGATATGGAGTGATTTTAAGAAAGTGTCTGGTGCAAAAACCAGTGCATATGTCTGTTTACGTCTCAGAGCGACTAAAGAGAGTGTTTTCTACAAGTGGTTTGTCAAGCCCACTCACCTGTGTGAGGCACACTCAGAAATGCATAATGTTTTAAGAGATATGGAGTGATTTTAAGAAAGTGTATGGTGCAAAAACTGGTGCATATGTCTGTTAACGTCTCAGAACGACTAAAGAGAGTGTTTTCTACAGGTGGTTTGTCAAGCCCACTCACCTGTTTGAGGCACACTCAGAAATGCACAATGCTTTTGAGAGATATAGCGTGATTTTAGGAAAGCAAATGTGCAAAAACCGGTGCATATGTCTGTTAACGTCTCAAAGAGACTAAAGAGAGTGATTTCTACAGGTGGTTTGTCAAGCCCACTCACCTGCTTGAGGCACACTCAGAAATGCACAATGTTTTAAGAGATATGGAGTGATTTTAAGAAAGTGTATGGTGCAAAAACTGGTGCATATGTCTGTTAACGTCTTAGAGAGATGAAAGAGTGTGTTTTCTACAGGTGGTTTGTCAAGCCCACTCACCTGTGTGAGGCGCACTCAGAATCGCATATTGTTTGTGGTTGTGAAATGATTTTAACAATACTATACAAACACTGACTAACGCACCCTTCTTGTAAAGTTGTTGTCCAACTAGTTTCATTTCTCAAACTGTAATATAATTGAGCATTAATTTAGCGTTTAATCGTGACTCATACACAGATTCTTTTATTTCTCAGACAGATGATTTTAGATGTCGGCACTCAAACTTGTGCTGAGTGGGAAACATTGCTTTAAGCCTCATCAACAAGATGCCCATGTGCCATGATGGAAACCCCGGATCTCTGAATGTGTGGGTCTGACCGTGTACAAATCGTGTTTTCCTGTTTTGTCTGTATTTGTGGCTTAGGAGCATGTGATGTAAAAGCACACGTTTTAGACAGATGTTTGGTGTTTTTTAAAGTGTATATGGTTTGAATGTGACCAGCACATCAGCTGTTCATTTCTTGAATAAGTGAACTCTGCTTTACCAGAAGGATGTGAATAAAAAAGAAACAAGGTGTGTATTCAGTGTCTTTATTGGTAATTTTATTACAGTATTACAGGTTGCTGGTTCGAGCCCTGACTGGGTCAGTTGGCGTTTCTGTGTGGAGTTTGCATGTTCCCCCTGTGTTGGCGTGGGTGTCCTGAATTTGTCCTATTTTGACTGCTATGCCATAATAAATTGTGAAAATAACTATCGTAGAAGACTTTGAGACCAAGCGGAATCCTCTTTTGGCCGTTGCTTCAGTGTGACTGAGGTAAGTTGAATGTGCTGGCCAGTTTGTGTTTGCCTAATAAATGACAATCGGCTAGTTTTTAATTGAAAACTTGAGCAGCATCCTTTTTTTTCTAATGATATATGATGTAATAAATTTGTTTTGGAAAAATAAGCATTATTCTCATATTTTTTTCTTCTAAATCTTTAGGAAATGCTTTTGGTACATCAAAAAATGTGGTTGATGACCATCTGACAAGCTAATTCATGCAAAAGATAGTGCTTAAATGGTATTTAAACCTCACGATTAAATAGAAAATAAGGCTTATAACTGCAAAAGGGTCCATATTTCAAGAAAAAAAGAACATCCCTTTTCACCAGGCTGGCTACAGGCCTATATTTAATTGAACCTTTATAAGTAAAACAAAATGTTTAAATAAATAGTGATGCAAAATATATTCAAACAAAACTAAAAAAAAAAAAGCATCACTACAAGCTGGAGGACTGAGTTCATCAGATGTCAATCTGAAGCGTTGAATGTTTAGCATTACCAAAATACAGTAATTTTAAAAAGAGAGAGAGAGAACTGTATAATGCATTCCATGATGTAAATAATTGTTTTTTTACATACAGGAATGGCATATTTTGAGTTCAGGGCTGGTTTTGGGCATTCGAGGCTACCTTTGTTGTGAAAACCTGGCAACCCTAATCAGCGGTATACGTCAGCAGTGCGGCCGAGCACAATATGCATAAAAAACATGTTTTTTAGGTGAACTAACCCTCTTAAAGCCGCTCACGACCAGCAAAAATCATCTTAAATCAGCAACCGAGTGTCAAAACCTACCTTTCCAGAATGTGTTGTTTTCTTCAACAGGTGAACTGGCGAACGTTGTGTTAATCTGACAGGCTGTTCGTGTTTATGCGTTACATTGTGTTGTACTCCCAGGACAGGGAGGAAAACTGAATGAGCAGAAGTGACAGCCAGATGTGTGAACACTTCTTCGTGAACACTTAATCCAACAACCAGTTTCAACTTCATTGTTTGAGCGAGACTAACACGCTAACGAGAACTCGCTTTCTACTTGATGTTGCCATGCGGGTAAAGGCTAGAAGGGATACAGCTGCGGATTCCATCAATCTAGCATAATTTTTGTGAGACTGTACAAAAATAATTTTTATTTCACATTACTGTGAGGTGTAGACGTTAATAAAATAAAATAAGTAATTTAATAAACAATATGATCAATATTCGATACTTGTTTTCAAATTCGTGTGGGTTGGGTTCAGCTTGAGGGTAGACATTAATAAAATACATTTTAATGTGTAATTTTATAAATTATACTCGGTGAAATTACAGTTTTTTATAATACGGTGAGGGTTGGGTTTATAGATGGGGTAGGTAGACTTCAATAATTATGAATAGGTTAATAAATAACATGAATAATACTCGGTATAATTACTGTACTGTGAGTGTTGGGTTTGGGGTAGACCTTAATAAAATATAACTAATTGATAACCTATTATATGAAATAAATAATTCTCGTTAACTTCCGGCCGCAGCTGTATCTCTTCTAGCAACAACCGCGTTTGCTGAATGACGGGTAACATAATTATCTCAAGTCTTTCTGGATTCAACAGTCCTGCCCTAACAAGAATCTTTCCCGTGTTAGCTCTTAAACACTTGCCCTGTGTTGTGGTACAAAGCCCAGTTTATGAGGTGAACGCATTCCCGAGATTTCATTGAGTAATAAAACTAATCAACAGCCGCACCACAAACATCTCTGACATGCAGCGCAATTAAAACTAGATATTAAAGTTTGAGGACAAACTTTATGGTGGCTTGAAAAGCCGAATCTGAAAGTTTGAAGTGGTTGAATTAGCATGTTACTAGCATGATTCTAGCATGAATTAGCATGCTACTAGGATAATTCTAGCATGAATTAGCATGTTAGTAGCATGATTCTTACATGAATTAGCATGTTGTTAGCATGATTCTAGCATGAATTAGCATGTTACTAGCATGATTCTAGCATGAATTAGCATGTTGTTAGCATAAATCTAGCATAAATTAGCATGTTACTAGCATGATTCTAGCATGAATTAGCATGTTGTTAGCATGATTCTAGCATGAATTAGCATTTTACTAGGCGGTTGCTAGGGTGTTTTAAGTGGTTGCTAGGTGGTTGCTAAGGTGGTGCAAGGCAGTTGCTAAGGTGGTCTGACTAGTTGCTAGGTGGTTGCTAGGGTGTTGCTAGACGGTTGCTAGGGTGTTTTGAGTGGTTGCTAAGTGGTTGCTAAGGTGGTGCTAGGCAGTTGCTAAGGTGTTCTGACTAGTTGCTAAGTGGTTACTAAGGTGTTGCAAGGTGGTCGCTAGGGTATTCTGAGTGGTTGCTAGGTGGTTGCTAAGGTGTTGCTAGGCGGTTGCTAGGGTGTTCTGAGTGGTTGCTAAGGTGTTGCTAGATGGTTGCTAAGGTGTCCTAAGTGGTTGCTAGGTGGTTGCTAGGGTATTCTGAGTGGTTGCTAAGGCGTTGCTAGGTGGTTGCTAGGGTGTCCTGAGTGGTTGCTAGGTGGTTGCTAAGGTGTTGCTAGGTGGTTGCTAGGGTGTCCTGAGTGGTTGCTAAGGTGTTGCTAGGCGGTTGCTAGGGTGTTCTGAGTGGTTGCTAGGTGGTTGCTAAGGTGTTGCTAGGTGGTTGCTAAGGTGTCCTGAGTGGTTGCTAGGTGGTTGCTAGGTGGTTGCTAAGGTGTTGCTAGGCGGTTGCTAGGGTGTCCTAAGTGGTTGCTAGGTGGTTGCTAAGGTGTTGCTAGGGTGTCCTAAGTGGTTGCTAGGTAGTTGCTAAGGTGTTGCTAGGCGGTTGCTAGGGTGTTCTGAGTGGTTGCTAGGTGGTTGCTAAGGTGTTGCTAGGTGGTTGCTAAGGTGTCCTAAGTGGTTGCTAGATGGTTGCTAGGGTGTTCTGAGTGGTTACTAAGGCGTTGCTAGGTGGTTGCTAGGGTGTCTTGAGTGGTTGCTAGGTGGTTGCTAAGGTGTTGCTAGGTGGTTGCTAGGGTGTCCTGAGTGGTTGCTAGGTGGTTGCTAAGGCGTTGCTAGGCAGTTGCTAGGGTGTTGTGAGTGGTTGCTAGGTGGTTGCTAAGGTGTTGCTAGGCGGTTGCTAAGGTGTCCCAAGTGGTTGCTAGGTGGTTGCTAAGGTGTTGCTAGGTGGTTGCTAAGGTATTCTGAGTGGTTGCTAAGGCGTTGCTAGGCGGTTGCTAGGGTGTCCTGAGTGGTCGCTAGGCCCTTACTAAGGCATTACTAGGCCGTTGCTAGGTGGTTGCTAGGCGGTTGCTAGGGTAATTTGGGTGGTTGCTAGGCAGTTGCTAGGGTACCCTGGTTGGTTACTAGGCAAGCCTCACATACATGATTGATAAAACATTTATACTTAGTAAGCATTTCTAGCAAGTTACAGTACTGGGCTAGTCAATATTAGCATGTAGCTAGTCACTGCTAGCATGTGTAGCATATAGGAAGTTCCGTTTGCTAGCATGAGTCAAACGAGCCAATCTCCAAGTCTCTACGATGTTCTGATGCTGAGATATAGCTGTTGATGAATGGTTGCTAGGGTACTCTGTTTTGTTGCTATGGGCGAGGTTACAGAGTGAACTTGAATGTGGTTGGTTGTCTTAGTCGAATGAACCAACCCCCATGTCTCTATGACACTGCTATGCAAAGATATGCATCTTGGCCTATTTTAATGGAAGTCTATGGAATCAATTTGGGGGCGTGGCTTGTGAGCTTCATTATCATATTGAGATGCTCATTGGTTGTCTGAGTCAGATGAGCCATCCCCCAAGTCAATAGGACACTGCTATGCAAAGATATGCATGTAGGCCAGTTATTAACATGAGTCTAGTTTGAATTAGCATGTTACTAGCATGATTCTAGTACAAATTAGCATGTCATTAGCATGTTTCCAGTATGAGTTAGCATGTCATTAGCATGATTAGCATATGAGTAGCATGTTGCTAGCATGATTGGCATGTCATTAGCATGTTAGAATTATAAGCATTTGATAGCACAGCTAATTTCATTCTATAGGACAGTTGCTAGGGTGCAGTATGTGGTAGTTAGGGGTGTGGCTAGAAAGTTAAAAGCTCATCAGTTATTGGCAGTTTGGTAGACTGAGTTAAATGAGCTCAGCCATTAGTCTGTGTGACAGTCTGATGCAGAGTTATGAGCTCACAAAGTTTGATCCCATGTTAAGTCAATGAGAGTCTTTTGAATGGAAGTCTACGGGACAGTTGCTAGGGTGCCATAAGTGGTTGCTAGGGAGTGGCTAGTAAGTCTAAAGGTCATCAGTGATTGGCTGCTGACTAGACTGAGTTGAATGGGGCCTGACTCTAGTCTGTAGGACAGTCTGATGCAGAGTTATGAGCTCACAAAGGTTGACTCAATGTTAAGTCAATGGCAGTCTTTTACAATGGAAGTCTATGGGACAGTTGCTAGGGTGCCAAAAGTGGTTGCTAGGGAGTGGCTAGTAAGTTTAAAGGTCATCAGTTATTGGCTGCTGGCTAGACTGAGTTAAATGAGCCCAGTTAGAAGTCTGTAGGACAGTCTGATGCAGAGTTATGAGGTCACAAAGTTTGACCCAATGTTAAGTCAATGGGAATTTTGGGAATTTTCCGGGTCGTTTTTCGGAAAACCGAAAGTCGGATCAGTCGGAAAAGATATAGCAACCCGAGTCAGACCAGTTTGAAGGTTTGACGAAAGTTTGAGGTATGAAGCTTGAAAGGGTTAGGAGGAGATAGACTTTAAAATTAGTCTCAGAAGAAAGAAGAAGAAGCAGAATAATAACTAGATTCTTAAAGTTTGAGAACAAACTTTGAGGCTGGCTTGTGAAAGCCTGACGGGAATAGTTTATTTAGTTTAAACAGTTTTAAAAAGTATGAAAAGATAGATAGATAGATAGATAGATAGATAGATAGATAGATAGATAGATAGATAGATAGATAGATAGATAGATAGATAGATAGATAGATTAGCATGTTATTACCATGATTTTAACGTGAAATAGCATGTTGTTAGCATGATTCTAGCATGAATTAGCATGTTACTAGCATGATTTTAGCATGAATTAGCATGTTGTTAGCATGATTTTAGCATGAATTAGCATGTTACTAGCATGATTTTAGCATTAATTAGC
>NC_133198.1:927500-950000 GCF_049306965.1 Danio rerio
CAGGCAGTTGCTAAGGTGGTCTGACTAGTTGCTAGGTGGTTGCTAAGGTGTTGCTAGACGGTTGCTAGGGTGTTTTGAGTGGTTGCTAGGTGGTTGCTAAGGTGGTGCTAGGCAGTTGCTAAGGTGTTCTGACTAGTTGCTTAGTGGTTACTAAGGTGTTGCTAGGTGGTCGCTAGGGTATTCTGAGTGGTTGCTAGGTTGTTACTAAGGTGTTGCTAGGCGGTTGCTAGGGTGTTCTGAGTGGTTGCTAAGGTGTTGCTAGGTGGTTGCTAAGGTATCCTAGGTGGTTGCTAGGTGGTTGCTAAGGTGTTGCTAGGTGGTTGCTAAGGTGTTGCTAGGCGGTTGCTAGGGTGTCCTAAGTGGTTGCTAAGGTGTTGCTACGGTGTTCTGAGTGGTTGCTAGGTGGTTGCTAAGGTGTTGCTAGGTGGTTGCTAAGGTGTCCTAAGTGGTTGCTAGGTGGTTGCTAAGGTGTTGCTAGGCGGTTGCTAGGGTGTCCTAGGTGGTTGCTAAGGTGTTGCTAGGCGGTTGCTAGGGTGTCCTAAGTGGTTGCTAGGTGGTTGCTAAGGTGTTGCTAGGCGGTTGCTAGGGTATTCTGAGTGGTTGCTAAGGCGTTGCTAGGTGGTTGCTAGGGTGTCCTGAGTGGTTGCTAGGTGGTTGCTAAGGTGTTGCTAGGTGGTTGCTAGGGTGTCCTGAGTGGTTGCTAGGTGGTTGCTAAGGCGTTGCTAAGCAGTTGCTAGGGTGTTCTGAGTGGTTGCTAAGGTGTTGCTAGGTGGTTGCTAAGGTGTCCTAAGTGGTTGCTAGGTGGTTGCTAAGGTGTTGCTAGGTGGTTGCTAAGGTGTTGCTAGGCGGTTGCTAGGGTGTCCTAAGTGGTTCCTAGGTGGTTGCTAAGGTGTTGCTAGGCGGTTGCTAAGGTGTCCCAAGTGGTTGCTAGGTGGTTGCTAAGGTGTTGCTAGGTGGTTGCTAAGGTATTCTGAGTGGTTGCTAAGGCGTTGCTAGGCGGTTGCTAGGGTGTCCTTAGTGGTCGCTAGGCCCTTACTAAGGCATTACTAGGCCGTTGCTAGGCGGTTGCTAGGGTAGTTTGGGTGGTTGCTAGGCAGTTTGCTAGGGTACCCTGGTTGGTTACTAGGCAAGCCCCACATACATGCTTGATAAAACATTTATACTTAGTAAGCATTTCTAGCAAGTTACAGTACTTGGCTAGTCAATATTAGCATGTAGCTAGTCACTGCTAGCATGTGTAGCATATAGGAAGTTCCGTATGCTAGCATGAGTCAAACGAGCCAATCTCCAAGTCTCTACGATGTTCTGATGCTGAGATATAGCTGTTGATGAATGGTTGCTAGGGTACTCTGTTTTGTTGCTATGGGCGAGGTTACAGAGTGAACTTGAATGTGGTTGGTTGTCTTAGTCAAATGAACCAACCCCCTTGTCTCTATGACACTGCTATGCAAAGATATGCATCTTGGCCTATTTTAATGGAAGTCTAAGGAATCAATTTGGGGGCGTGGCTTGTGAGCTTTATTATCATATTGAGATGCTCATTGGTTGTCTGAGTCAGATGAGCCATCCCCCAAGTCAATAGGACACTGCTATGCAAAGATATGCATGTAGGCCAGTTATTAACATGAGTCTAGTATGAATTAGCATGTTACTAGCATGATTCTAGTTCAAATTAGCATGTCATTAGCATGTTTCCAGTATGAGTTAGCATGTCATTAGCATGATTAGCATATGAGTAGCATGTTGCTAGCATGATTGGCATGTCATTAGCATGTTAGAATTATAAGCATTTGATAGCACAGCTAATTACATTATATAGGACAGTTGCTAGGGTGCAGTATGTGGTAGTTAGGGGTGTGGCTAGAAAGTTAAAAGGCCATCAGTGATTGGCTGCTGGCTAGACTGAGTTAAATGAGCTCAGCCATTAGTCTCTATGACAGTCTGATGCAGAGTTATGAGCTCACAAAGTTTGATCCCATGTTAAGTCAATGAGAGTCTTTTGTAATGGAAGTCTACGGGACAGTTGCTAGGGTGCAGTATGTGGTAGTTAGGGGTGTGGCTAGAAAGTTAAAAGCTCATCAGTTATTGGCAGTTTGGTAGTCTGAGTTAAATGAGCTCAGCCATTAGTCTGTATGACAGTCTGATGCAGAGTTATGAGCTCACAAAGTTTGATCCCATGTTAAGTCAATGAAAGTCTTTTGAATGGAAGTCTACGGGACAGTTGCTAGGGTGCCATAAGTGGTTGCTAGGGAGTGGCTAGTAAGTCTAAAGGTCATCAGTGATTGGCTGCTGACTAGACTGAGTTGAATGAGGCCTGACTCTAGTCTGTAGGACAGTCTGATGCAGAGTTATGAGCTCACAAAGGTTGACCCAATGTTAAGTCAATGGCAGTCTTTTACAATGGAAGTCTATGGGACAGTTGCTAGGGTGCCAAAAGTGGTTGCTAGGGAGTGGCTAGTAAGTTTAAAGGTCATCAGTTATTGGCGGCTGGCTAGACTGAGTTAAATGAGCCCAGTTAGAAGTCTGTAGGACAGTCTGATGCTGAGTTATGAGGTCACAAAGTTTGACCCAATGTTAAGTCAATGGGAATTTTGGAAATTTTCCGGGTCGTTTTTCGGAAAACCGAAAGTCGGATCAGTTGGAACAGATATAGCAACCCGAGTCAGACCAGTTTGAAGGTTTGACAAAAGTTTGAAGTATGAAGCTTGAAAAGTTTAGGAGGAGATACACTTTAAAATTAGTCTCAGAAGAAAGAAGAAGAAGAAGAAGAAGAATAATAACTAGATAGTAAAGTTTGAGGACAAACTTTATGGTGGCTTGAAAAGCCGAATCTGAAAGTTTGAGGTGGTTTTAAAGTGTAAATAGCATGTTAGTATGATTTTAGCTTGAGGTAACATATTACTAGCATGAATTAGCATGTTAGTAGCATGATTCTTACTTGAATTAGCATGTTGTTAGCATGATTCTAGCATGAATTAGCAAGTTACTAGCATGTTTCTAACATAAATTAGCATGTTGTTAGCATGGTTCTAGCATGAATTAGCATGTTACTAGCATGATTCTAGCATGAATTAGCATGCTACTTGGATAATTCTAGCATGAATTAGCATGTTAGTAGCATGATTCTTACATGAATTAGCATGTTAGCATGATTCTAGCATGAATTAGCATGTTACTAGCATGATTCTAGGATGAATTAGCATGTTGTTAGCATAAATCTAGCATAAATTAGCATGTTACTAGTATGATTCTAGCATGAATTAGCATGTTGTTAGCATGATTCTAGCATGAATTAGCATTTTACTAGGCGGTTGCTAGGGTGTTTTAAGTGGTTGCTAAGGTGGTGCCAAGCAGTTGCTAAGGTGGTCTGACTAGTTGCTAGGTGGTTGCTAAGGTGTTGCTAGACGGTTGCTAGGGTGTTTTGAGCGGTTGCTAGGTGGTTGCTAAGGTGGTGCTAGGCAGTTGCTAAGGTGTTCTGACTAGTTGCTGAGTGGTTACTAAGGTGTTGCAAGGTGGTCGCTAGGGTATTCTGAGTGGTTGCTAGGTTGTTGCTAAGGTGTTGCTAGGCGGTTGCTAGGGTGTTCTGAGTGGTTGCTAAGGTGTTGCTAGGTGGTTGCTAAGGTATCCTAAGTGGTTGCTAGGTGGTTGCTAAGGTGTTGCTAGGTGGTTGCTAAGGTGTTGCTAGGCGGTTGCTAGGGTGTCCTAAGTGGTTGCTAAGGTGTTGCTAGGGTGTTCTGAGTGGTTGCTAGGTGGTTGCTAAGGTGTTGCTAGGTGGTTGCTAAGGTGTCCTAAGTGGTTGCTAGGTGGTTGCTAAGGTGTTGCTAGGTGGTTGCTAAGGTGTTGCTAGGCGGTTGCTAGGGTGTCCTAAGTGGTTACTAGATGGTTGCTAAGGTGTTGCTAGGCGGTTGCTAGGGTGTTCTGAGTGGTTGCTAGGTGGTTGCTAAGGTGTTGCTAGGTGGTTGCAAAGGTGTCCTAAGTGGTTGCTAGGTGGTTGCTAAGGTGTTGCTAGGTGGTTGCTAAGGTGTTGCTAGGCGGTTGCTAGGGTGTCCTAAGTGGTTGCTAGGTGGTTGCTAAGGTGTTGCTAGGCGGTTGCTAGGGTATTCTGAGTGGTTGCTAAGGCGTTGCTAGGTGGTTGCTAGGGTGTCCTGAGTGGTTACTAGGTGGTTGCTAAGGTGTTGCTAGGTGGTTGCTAGGGTGTCCTGAGTGGTTGCTAGGTGGTTGCTAAGGCGTTGCTAAGCAGTTGCTAGGGTGTTCTGAGTGGTTGCTGGGTGGTTGCTAAGGTGTTGCTAGGTGGTTGCTAGGGTGTCCTAAGTGGTTGCTAAGGTGTTGCTAGGCGGTTGCTAAGGTGTCCCAAGTGGTTGCTAGGTGGTTGCTAAGGTGTTGCTAGGTGGTTGCTAAGGTATTCTGAGTGGTTGCTAAGGCGTTGCTAGGCGGTTGCTAGGGTGTCTTTAGTGGTCGCTAGGCCCTTACTAAGGCATTACTAGGCCGTTGCTAGGCGGTTGCTAGGGTAGTTTGGGTGGTTGCTAGGCAGTTGCTAGGGTACCCTGGTTGGTTACTAGGCAAGCCTCACATACATGCTTGATAAAACATTTATACTTAGTAAGCATTTCTAGCAAGTTACAGTACTTGGCTAGTCAATATTAGCATGTAGCTAGTCACTGCTAGCATGTGTAGCATATAGGAAGTTCCGTATGCTAGCATGAGTCAAACGAGCCAATCTCCAAGTCTCTACGATGTTCTGATGCTGAGATATAGCTGTTGATGAATGGTTGCTAGGGTACTCTGTTTTGTTGCTATGGGCGAGGTTACAGAGTGAACTTGAATGTGGTTGGTTGTCTTAGTCAAATGAACCAACCCCTTGTCTCTATGACACTGCTATGCAAAGATATGCATCTTGGCCTATTTTAATGGAAGTCTATGGAATCAATTTGGGGGCGTGGCTTGTGAGCTTTATTATCATATTGAGATGCTCATTGGTTGTCTGAGTCAGATGAGCCATCCCCCAAGTCAATAGGACACTGCTATGCAAAGATATGCATGTAGGCCAGTTATTAACATGAGTCTAGTATGAATTAGCATGTTACTAGCATGATTCTAGTTCAAATTAGCATGTCATTAGCATGTTTCCAGTATGAGTTAGCATGTCATTAGCATGATTAGCATATGAGTAGCATGTTGCTAGCATGATTGGCTTGTCATTAGCATGTTAGAATTATAAGCATTTGATAGCACAGCTAATTACATTATATAGGACAGTTGCTAGGGTGCAGTATGTGGTAGTTAGGGGTGTGGCTAGAAAGTTAAAAGGCCATCAGTGATTGGCTGCTGGCTAGACTGAGTTAAATGAGCTCAGACATTAGTCTCTATGACAGTCTGATGCAGAGTTATGAGCTCACAAAGTTTGATCCCATGTTAAGTCAATGAGAGTCTTTTGTAATGGAAGTCTACGGGACAGTTGCTAGGGTGCAGTATGTGGTAGTTAGGGGTGTGGCTAGAAAGTTAAAAGGCCATCAGTGATTGGCTGCTGGCTAGACTGAGTTAAATGAGCTCAGCCATTAGTCTCTATGACAGTCTGATGCAGAGTTATGAGCTCACAAAGTTTGATCCCATGTTAAGTCAATGAAAGTCTTTTGAATGGAAGTCTACGGGACAGTTGCTAGGGTGCCATAAGTGGTTGCTAGGGAGTGGCTAGTAAGTCTAAAGGTCATCAGTGATTAGCTGCTGACTAGACTAAGTTGAATGAGGCCTGACTCTAGTCTGTAGGACAGTCTGATGCAGAGTTATGAGCTCACAAAGGTTGACCCAATGTTAAGTCAATGGCAGTCTTTTACAATGGAAGTCTATGGGACAGTTGCTAGGGTGCCAAAAGTGGTTGCTAGGGAGTGGCTAGTAAGTTTAAAGGTCATCAGTTATTGGCTGCTGGCTAGACTGAGTTAAATGAGCCCAGTTAGAAGTCTGTAGGACAGTCTGATGCAGAGTTATGAGGTCACAAAGTTTGACCCAATGTTAAGTCAATGGGAATTTTGGGAATTTTCCGGGTCGTTTTTCGGAAAACCGAAAGTCGGATCAGTTGGAACAGATATAGCAACCCGAGTCAGACCAGTTTGAAGGTTTGACGAAAGTTTGAAGTATGAAGCTTGAAAAGTTTAGGAGGAGATACACTTTAAAATTAGTCTCAGAAGAAAGAAGAAGAAGAAGAAGAAGAATAATAATAAGTTTACGTGAGATAACAGTATGTTGGCTTTTCAAGCCACCATAATAAGTTTACGTGAGATAACAGTATGTTGGCTTTTCAAGCCACCATAACTAGACAGTAAAGTTCGTCGAGACAAACTTTGAGGCTGGCTTGACAAAGCCTGTTGGTAATAGTTTATTTAGTTTAAAAACATTTTAAAAAATTATAAGTAGCATGTTATTAGCATGATTCTAGCATGCATTAGCATGATTCTAGCATGGATTAGCATGTTATTAGCATGAGTGTAGTACAAATTAGCATTTTATTTGCATGATTCTAGTATAAATTAGCATGTTATTAGCATGCTTCTAGCATGAATTAGCATGTTTCTAGCATGATTCTAGAATAAATTAGCATGTCACTAGCATGATTCCAGTATGAATTAGCATGCTACTAGCATGATTCTAGTATGAATTAGCATGTTACTAGCATGATTCTAGCATGAATTAGCATGTTACTAGTATGATTCTAGCATGAATTAGCATGTTACTAGCATGATTCTAGCATGCATTAGCATGTTACTAGCATGATTCTAGTATGAATTAGCCTGTTACTATCATGAATCTAGTATGAATTAGCAGGTTTTTAGCATGATTCTAGCATGAATTAGCATGATTCTAATATGAATTAGCATGTTACTAGAATGATTCTAGCATGAATTAGCATGTTAATCGCATGATTCTAGCATGAATTAGCATGTTATTAGCATGATTATAGTATGAATTAGCATGTTACTAGCATGATTCTAGCTTGAATTAGCATGTTATTAGTATGATTCTAGCATGCATTAGCATGTTACTAGCATGATTCTAGTATGAATTAGCATGTTATTAGCATGATTGTAGTATGAATTAGCATGTTACTAGCATGATTCTAGTATGAATTAGCATGTCACATAGCATGCTTAGGTGGTTGCTAGGGTATTCTGAGTGGTTGCTAAGTCGTTGCTAGGCAGTTGCTAGGGTGTCCTGAGTGGTTGCTAGGTGGTTGCTAAGATGTTGCTAGGCGGTTGCTAGGGTGTTGCTAGGTGGTTGCTATGGTGTTCTGAGTGGTTGCTGGGTGGTTGCTAAGGCATTGCTAGGCGGTTGCTAGGGTGTTCTGAGTGGTTGATAGGTTGTTGCTAGGCAGTTGCTTGGGTGCTCTGATTAGTTGCTAGGCGGTTGCTAAGGTCTTGCTAGGCGGTTGCTAGGGTGTTCTGTGTGGTTGCTAAGATGTTGCTGGGTGGTTGCTAGGGTTTTCTGAGTGGTTGCTAAGGTGTTGCTAGGCGGTTGCTAGGGTGTTCTAAGTGGTTGCTAGGTTGTTGCTAAGGTGTTGCTAGGTGGTTGCTAGGGTGTTCTGAGTGGTTGCTAGGTGGTTGCTAAGGTGTTGCTAGGCGGTTGCTAAGGTGTCCCAAGTGGTTGCTAGGTGGTTGCTGATGTGTTGCTAGGTGGTTGCTAGGGTATTCTGAGTGGTTGCTAAGGCGTTGCTAGGCGGTTGCTAGGGTGTCCAGAGTGGTCGCTAGGCCCTAACTAAGGCATTACTAGGCCGTTGCTAGGTGGTTGCTAGGGTAATTTGGGTGGTTGCTAGGCAGTTGCTAGGGTACACTGGGTGGTTACTAGGCAAGCCCCACATACATGCTTGATAAAACATTTATACTTAGTAAGCATTTCTAGCAAGTTACAGTACTTGGCTAGTCAATATTAGCATGTAGCTAATCACTGCTAGCATGTGTAGCATATAGGAAGTTCCGTTTGCTAGCATGAGTCAAACAAGCCAATCCCCAAGTCTCTACGATGTTCCGATGCTGGGATATAGCTGTTGATGAATGGTTGTTAGGGTACTCTGTTTTGTTGCTATGGGCGAGGTTACAGAGTGAACTTGAATGTGGTTGGCTGTCTAAGTCAAATGAACCAACTCCCATGTCTCTATGACACTGCTATGCAAAGATATGCATCTTGGCCTATTTTAATGGAAGTCTATGGAATCAATTTGGGGGCGTGGCTTGTGAGCTTCATTATCATATTTAGATGCTCATTGGTTGTGTGAGTCAGATGAGCCATCCCCCAAGTCAATAGGACACTGCTAAGCAAAGATATGCATGTAGGCCAGTTATTAACGTGAGTCTAGTATGAATTAGCATGTTACTAGCATGATTCTAGTACAAATTAGCATGTCATTAGCATGTTTCCAGTATGAGTTAGCATGTCATTAGCATGATTAGCATATGAGTAGCATGTTGCTAGCATGATTGGCATGTCATTAGCATGTTAGAATTATAAGCATTTAATAGCACAGCTAATTACAGTCTATAGGACAGTTGCTAGGGTGCAGTATGTGGTAGTTAGGGGTGTGGCTAGAAAGTTAAAAGGCCATCAGTGATTGGCTGCTGGCTAGACTGAGTTAAATGAGCTCAGCCATTAGTCTCTATGACAGTCTGATGCAGAGTTATGAGCTCACAAAGTTTGATCCCATGTTAAGTCAATGAGAGTCTTTTGTAATGGAAGTCTACGGGACAGTTGCTAGGGTGCAGTATGTGGTAGTTAGGGGTGTGGCTAGAAAGTTAAAAGCTCATCAGTTATTGGCAGTTTGGTAGTCTGAGTTAAATGAGCTCAGCCATTAGTCTCTATGACAGTCTGATGCAGAGTTATGAGCTCATAAAGTTTGATCCCATGTTAAGTCAATGAGAGTCTTTTGTAATGGAAATCTACGGGACAGTTCCTAGGGTGCAGTATGTGGTAGTTAGGGGTGTGGCTAGAAAGTTAAAAGCTCATCAGTTATTGGCAGTTTGGTAGTCTGAGTTAAATGAGCTCAGACATTAGTCTGTAGGACAGTCTGATGCAGAGTTATGAGCTCATAAAGTTTGATCCCATGTTAAGTCAATGAGAGTCTTTTGAATAGAAGTCTATGGGACAGTTACTAGGGTCAAAAAGTGGTTGCTAGGGCGTGGCTAGAAAGTTTAAAGGTGATCAGTCATTGGCAGTTTGATAGTCTGAGTTAAATGAGCCCAGTTAGAAGTCTGTGTGACAGTCTGACGCAGAGTTATGAGCTCACAAAGTTTGATCCAATGTTAAGCCTATGGGATTTTTCCGACAGTCCCGGGACGTTTTTCGGAAAACCGAAAGTCTGATCAGTCTGAGGAGATATAGCAACACGAGTCAGAATAGTTTGGAGGTCTGGAGCGAGTTTGGTGGTAATAGCTCAAAAGCTCTAGGAGGAGATAGAGTCAGAAATTTAGTCTCAGAAGAATAATAAAAAATATAATAATAAGTTTAAATAGCATTTCAGTAGTCTGGCTTTGACAAGCCAGCCTAATAAGTTTAAGTGAGATAACAGTATGTTGGCTTTTCAAGCCACCATAATGAATGAATGCTTCAGCAGTGTATCACTCCGCCCACAGCAGTTAATGCAGCTGGGTCTGTATGTAGGCACTAGATTTAAAGCTGTATGAAAACTCCGCGCTTGCTCTTTTGAACTTTATTTCAGAAAGCCTAGTTTAATGAATTAATGAAATACTCTTTCATGCTATATTTGTTTATAAATGTCTAAACTTGTCATTTTAGATCAATCTAAAGGGAGAGTTCTCTTGTTTCTAAGATATTTTGAAGAAAGCTAATCACAAGTGATGACCTCCATATTTGTTTCTCCTACTATGGAAGTTATGGTTAGGCCAACTGCTTTTCAGCATTCATCAATATCCCCTGTCTGCAACAGAAAGTTTAAAACCACTTGAGGGTGCAGTCAACACAGTTGTGGTTTAATGATCCCTTTAAACACATTTATACACTCACCAGCCACATTATTAAATACACCTTACTACAGTGTTGGACCCCTTTTGCCTTCAGAACTCACGGGGAGAACATGCAAACTCTACACAGAAATGCCAACTGGCCCAGCCAGGACTCGAACCAGAGACCTTCTTGCTGTGAGACAACATACACGAACACACAAAGCTGTATTGTGCAAATGCATTCTCTCAACACACAGACACTGCAGGAAACAGGATGCAAAAATAGTTTCACAATAATTTGTATTGGTGAATAAATCACAAAAATCATACTTTACAGTAAAATAAAAAAGACATTACAGTACTGAGATAGGCTTAAATGAAATGAACAATGACACAATACGACAGAACAAAAATCATAATGCTCCTAAAACAAAGATATATATTTTCTTAATGGAGTGAATGGCATTAGCTTTCCCTCCGCTTTCCATCTGTAGTGAAATAAGACTTGGGATTTGTTAGATTCTCTTTCTGCATCAAGGCATCTTATATACAAAAATCTCTTTCAAAACTTCTTTCATTCATTCATATATAGATATATTCTATTATCCAATAAAATAAAAAAGGGAAAAGCAAAGCTCATTTCCTTGTAGAAACCATTTTACCATCAAACTAAACGGTCTTTCTGCCTTTTCTGAAGACATTTAAGACGAATTACCATGTGAAAATCAGATCTGTGATTGTGTAGATATAAACTACAAAAAGAAACACAACGGCACTTAGTGCTCACAATAACAAACTCTCTCTGTCCACATTAAACTCACGTTAAAAAAGCTAATATATAATCTAGCACAGCTTAGATAGTCATGACACATACAGCTGTGCTCGAACGTTTACACAAACCCACTTAAAGTATCTGTTAAAATGACAAACAAAATAAGAGAGATCCTACTAAATGAATGGGTTTTTTTTTTAGTTGGTAAAGTCCTGAGGAAGATATTTTACGTAAAAGATGTTCACAAAAAACAAAACATAAATAAAATATTAAAAATAACTGTGTGCAAAAGTTTACACACCCCTAGTTTTCAGTGCTGTGTGTGTTTTTCATGTGTTTTTCTCCTTTGTGATGATTGTTCACAAGTCTCTGGTTTGTTCTCAACAGTTAAACATCTGCTGTTCTACAGAAAAATCCTCCATGTCCTGCAGATTCTCCACTTTTCCAGCATCTTCTGTTGATTTTAGCCTCTTCCAGCATTGAATCTATGATTGTAAATTCATCTGAGGATGATTGAGGGATTTAAACATGACCATTAAAATAGGATAAAACCCTCGCTGATGCTCCAGAATAAGAAACAAAGCATCAAGAGCCAGGGGGGTGAAAACTTTTACACAATGACGATCAGGGTAAATTGCATCTGTTAAAGATGCAGGAATCTTCTGATATTTCCGAATGGCACTACTAAATGTAAAACAATAACATTTCTACTGAATACAATTGAAATGTGGAAGACTTCATTGGGTGTAAAAGTTTTCACCCCCAGGGTCTAAATGCCTTGCTTTTCCTTCTGGAGCATCATCAAGGGCTTAATACCAGGGATGTCAAACTCAGTTCCAAAAGGGCCGCAGCTCTGCACAGTTTAGTTCCAACCATAATAAAATACACCCGATCAAACTAATGAAGTCCTTTAGGCTTGTTTGAAACCTGCAGGTGAGTGTGTTGGAGCAGGGTTGGAACTAAACTGTGCAGAGCTGCTGCCCTCCAGGAATTGAGTTTGACATTGCTGGCTTAAACCTTTTGTTTAATAGTCATATTTAAGTCCCTAAAACACCCTTAGAGTGAAAAGATGAATCTACAATCATACATTTCGTCTGGAAAAGGCAGAAGAGATGCTGGAAAAGTGAAGAATCTGCAGGACATTGAGGATTTTCCTACTGTTTAACTGTTCAGTACAAACCAGAGACGTGCGAACAACCATCACTAAGCAGAAAAAAGCTTGGAAAACACACATTATTAAAAACCTGAGGAGTAAACTTTTGCACAGGGTTGTTTTAATTATTTAAGCTATGTTTTTGTCCTTGTGAACTATATGTGAATGCCTTTTAAGCAAAATATCTTACACTGTAAAATGTTTGTGTCTCGTTTCTAGTCCAAATATCTACAAACTAGTTAAATTAAGCAGCATTTTACAGACAAGCAATAAATATAGTCTTGTTTTCAGATATAGAGAGTCAAAATTAAGTGAGTTTTTCATTAAAACAAGCAAAATAATCTGACAATGGGGTAAGCAGAATGATCTTGATGTTACTTTTGATGTAAGATTACTTCACTGACACCATTGGCAGATTGTTGAGCTCGTTTTAAGAAAAAAAAAACACCTAATTTTGACTCAATATTTCTTAAATCAACATGATTTGTTTTGCTTGTCTCAATAAATGCTTCTCAATTTAAGAATGTTTTGACATTCAGACTACAAACAAGACAAAACAATGCAAGTTAAAAAACTAGAAATAAATCTAGAAATCATCAAGGGGTGTGTAAACTTTTGAGCACAACAATGCTCACTAATAATCCAAAAGCGTAAACCCTAATCTGTGCCGGTTCTTCAAGAGGAAAGTTTAATCTACTGTGCAAGTTCAGTTCTGCATAGACTCTCGTGTCAGAAACATCCGACGCGCTAAATATGCATAGCACACTGCGTACAATCAGCCTTCTGCACCACCAATGGCTGTACTCAGATCAGATTTAAAGGGACCAACAGATATTTACACTGCATACAATGCCTTTAGACTTAGTGTTTTAGTCTCGTTTCTAGTCCAAATATCTACGAACTAGTTAAATTAAGAAGCATTTTACAGACAAGCAATAAATACAGTCTCGTTTTCAGATATGAGTCAAAATAAAGTGAGTTTTTTTATTAAAACAAGCAAAATAATGTGAAAAATAAGACTATTTTGCTTGTTTTAATGAACAACTCACTTTAGCTTGACTCATTGTTACTAAAAACAAGACTATATTTTCTCCTTGCCCTGAAAAAGCTTCTTGATTTAAGATTGTTTAGATATTTGTACTAGAAACGAGACTAAAACTCTAAGCGTGAGAGCATTTAATGCAGCGTATCTCCGTTTTCAATCCTGACATCATTTTCTTCCCAGAATTATTTTGCATAACTTCACGCCATCAACAAATGTGGACAATGTTTCTGGGAAGCGGACGATGGGCTACACAACGATAATGCTAATAATTACAGTGACTGTGTGCTAGCAATAGCTTTTTTGTTTATGTCTCAGAGTCCTGAGGGGGTTTTCTTAAAGGGATAGTTCACGCAAAAATGAAATTATATCATTATTTACGCATCCGTCACTTGGTTCAAATCTTTAAGAGTCTCTCTAATCTGTAAAACACAAAAGAAGATGTTTTGAAGTATGCTGAAAACCGGTAACCATCGACTTCCATACTATTTCTATTTACTATGGAAGTCTTTGTTTAAAGTATCTTCATTTGTGTTTAACAGAACTAATAAAGGTTTAAAGCCTGCTTGACTGAGTAAATACTGAGTAAACGTTCATTATTGGCTGAACTCTCCCTTTAAATCAACCTGAATGTTAATATATCTCTAACTGATTATGTGTAAACGTCCTGGTGAGGGTCTCTCTGCTGTATTTTGCACCATATGATTAAATCTGCTCGGTTAATTCGTGAAGAGTAGTCCAGATATGATGATCTCCGTTATTCCACCGGGACGTTACGGATGAAAAAGCCTTTTTCTGTCCTTCCGGGAAGCATCTGAAATCCAGCGGCGCTGCTAGAGCGAAACACAACACATTATTATACACTGAAAACATTCATTAGTTTTCCTTCGGCCTTTTATTCATCAGGGGGCGTCACTGCGGAATGAACCGCCAACTATTCCAGCATATGTTTTATGCAGCAGATGAGCTTCCAGCACTGGGAAACACCCAAACAGACTCATTCACACTCATATACTACGACCAATTTAGTTGATCAGTAGTGCATGTGTTTGGACTGTGGGGGAGCACCAGAAACCCACGCCAAATAAACAAAGTACTGCGGATCAGTCTGTACTCACACAGGGCTAATCCTCCTCTTTTTTGCGTCTGGTTGTTGCGGGATGATCCCTTTCTCTCTCCTTTCTGCTGCTCGATCCCTGTATTTCAGCTGAAAGAAACAAAAGAGCGCCACCCAGAGGTCAATGCTTAGAACGTGTCAAACTTATGTGTTTATACAACAGTTCTGTCTGGTTCTGGAGGATAAAACTCTGCGTTAATTTTAAAGCACAGCGGATTAAATAAATATAAATCGGGTAAGTGACTTTCTAAGTTGATCTCTCTCTTTGTGTTGTACTTATATTAGGTCAAAACATATCGTGATGCATCTTTCCCCAGCACTAACACACACACACACACGAGCTTTCCTCTGGTCTTTGGGAAGGGTTATCATGAGCAGTCGTGTGTTGAAGAGAAGCTGAATCACCTCAGTTTCCGATCCCTCTTGTGTGTTTGACACTGTCGTTCTGGATCTCTTCTGCTCCAGGTTTTGCTGCACGTGAATAAACGCAGATATCAATAGAAATATACTGTTTAATTAATCCTATGTGAAATCAGTTCAGTACATCCTACAACGCATACACAAACCAAGAGCAAAGTTAAGAATGAGGATTGAGAAGTGCTGAGCTATTTTTCAAGCACTGAAACAGAAGATCAGTGTAGCTGGATGTGCCCGTGGTCAGATGTGAGGATCTTCACTCACTCTGTGCAGCTCGGACAGCTGCTGGTGTCGGATCAGAGCCTCTTTACTGGGGAACTGTCTCCGGCAGAGCAGACAGGCCAGTTTACACCAGTCCGTCAGACGCTCCTGCTTCTCTGAGCTCTCGTCCTCGCTGTCCGTCTCTACACTGCAGCCCGCCAGCAGAGCCTGAGGAGGACTCTAGAGAAACACACACACACACGCTGTCAAAACACTGACCACTGAACAATGTTTTTTGTTTAGTTTTTTTTTCTTGGACGTTGTTTTGTTGTGTGTTCTGTTTTATGTTACCTTTAACCTTTTTTTAGACATAGTAAGAGTTTTTCTGTGCATTTTTACATTTACGTTTAGTCGTTTAGCACACGCTTTGGTCCAAAGCGACTTACAATTGAGGAGGTATTCAGCGATTCAACAAGAAGAGTCAATATATAAATATAAATATATATACACACAACCCAAAATCAGAAAAAGTTGGGACAGTATGGACAACGGAAGCCCTATGTTAACAGTGTTCAGAAGCGCCATCAACTTCTCTGTGCTTAGAGGCATCTGGGATGGACTATCACACAGTGGATACATGTACTGTGCTCAGATCAATCAGTATTTCAGGAATTATTGGGAGAAATGGGCTCCGGAGCAAAGAAGAAAATGATCGTCCTGACTGTTACCAGCAACAAGTCCAAAAGCCAGGGTCTGTCATGGTATGTGGTTGTGTCGGTGGCCTTGGCAAAGGTAACTTGCTCTTCTGTGATGCATCCTTAATGCTGAACAGTACAGAGAGATTTCGGAGCACAACATGCTGCCTTCAACTCCAGGGACGCCCATGCAGAGTTCAACAAGACAATGCAGAACCACATTCTGCACACATTACAGAGTCCTGCTGCGGAGGAAGAGGATACAGGGACTGGACTGGCCTGCCTGCAGTCCCGACCTGTCTCCAATAAAGAATGTGTGGTGCATTTTGAAGCACAAAACATGCGACAATGAAGACCCCGTACTGTTGTCCACCTTAAGACTTGTTTGCAGGAAGAATGGGACAAAATTACCCCTGACACACTTCATCACTTGCTGTCTTCAGTCCCTAAACGTCTTTAAGTGTTGTGGAAAGGAACGGCAACATTACAAAGTGCTTTACTGATATAACTTTTTTGAAACGTGTTGACAGAAGCAAAAATGAAAAAGGTGTTTATTTACAACAACAAAAAAATTAAAATCACGAGGAACACAATACATAATGTTTTTGTATCGTCTGCAGTGAAACACAAGTCAAAGTCAATTTAGAAATCTCTACTTTCTGTTTTATTTGTGTTTTTCATACTGTCCCAACTGTACCAAAAGAGTGTGTTTTCTACAGGTGGTTTGTCAAGCTCACTCACCTCTGTGAGGCACACTCAAAAGTAATAATATTGAGGGGTTGTTGTGTGGTACGGAGGGGGAGAGAAAAGGGGCCGCTTTTGTTGACAGGGGATCAGGTGCTGCGTAAGAGATGGGATTTGAGTTGGTTTAAATGATACCAGTGAATCTGCAGTCTATTTGGGAATGGAAAGATCATCCCACCAGCGAGGAACAGTGAATGAAAAGGTTTTGGAACGTGACTTAAAGCCTCTCTACGTGTTTTACATCACACAAACGGTTTTAATATAGACAAAAGTTGCAACCCAGTGTTTCATGGTAAACTGCACATATAAAACAAAGATTAAAGGGCACCTATGGTGAAAAATCTACTTATCAAGCTGTTTGGACAGACATGTGTGTAAGTATAGTGTATTTACTGTCATATTGGGCTGATTTAAACACACACAGTCCTTTTTTTATTTTCAAATTGAACAATATAAAAGCGGTGGACCAATTGGAGCGGTTTTCAGAGCGACCGCAACTTGACATAGGAGTGCGGTCCCCCGCCCACCAATATTGATTGACAGGCGCGCATTAACATGTCTGCGTAGTAATGCATATAACTATATCAACAAGACAGGACGAGCGTAAAGCAACCAGGAAGAGAAGGTTTGTTCAGTTTGCTAGAATCTTCAATCATCATTAAACGTGATCAATAGTGAGTTTTACAGGTTTAAAATAAGCAGGAAACAAAACAACACAAAGCAAAGCCAAACGTGAAATTAAAGCAAGCAAGCGCATACTTCAAAGAGGACCTGCAATTTAAAAAAACACACCTCTCTGTCTTCAGGATGTTTGATCTGCTCCATCAGGATCTGTGGTCTCTCCAGTAAAGCGCCCTGTGAAGATCACACCATCACTTTAGACATATGGAAATCCTGTGTGTTTTCCCAAAGCCAGACATTAGTCAGAGGTGCAGCACTCCAACCTTCATCTCCAGGACGGCGTAGCCAGCGTCTGCACTGGCAGACTCCCGTCGGTCATCACTTCTGCTGTGGGTCATCAGCCGAGGGTTTGTGTTTACAGAGCGCCCGTTCTCCTTCTGCCGGTTCAGACTCTTGGCCCAGCGCTCCATGTCTTTGGCGATCTGAAGAAAAACCCAGAGATACGACATATTTACAAATCCTCACACTAATAAGTGCATGGTATGAGCTAAAATATAGTTCATGGTTTGAGTCATTTTATTTAAAGACACAGTAAACAGTTAATAATGAATAATAATTAATAATTATTCATCTATTAACAATGTTTTTTCAATCTTGAAGTTAGGTGTGTTTTTCTAAAATGCTCCTAGCTCATTTGTGTTTTGTGATATATAAAATAACACTGGGATAAAAATACACACACAATTAGGAAATGTAACGCTATCATAGACGTGGGTTTTATTTCAACAATATTATTAAATTCATTCCTTCACGGTGACAGAATAGAATCATGCAATTCCTTTAGATCGGCCTGTGCTGAAGAGTTTCTGGCTTTTATATGGAGTTCAGTGGAGTAAAACAGCAGATTATAGTGTGTGTGTGTGTGTGTGTGTGTGTGTGTGTGTGTGTGTGTGTGTGTGTGTGT
Organism: Danio rerio; assembly: GCF_049306965.1. Lineage (NCBI taxonomy): Eukaryota > Metazoa > Chordata > Actinopteri > Cypriniformes > Danionidae > Danio > Danio rerio. Next base: position 945,168 of record NC_133198.1, read on the forward strand.
GTGTGTGTGTGTGTGTGTGTGCTGTGTTCTGAGAGCTGAGGGGCTTTGATTTACTCGCATATCAAGATAAGTGTGCAAAGGTTCCTGTCATCCACACACACACACACACACACACACACACACACACACACACACACACACACACACACACACACACACACACACACACACACACACACACACACACACACACACACACACACACACACACACACACACACACACACACAAACAGATCATTACTTTGCAGTCAATAAATGTGTTTATAATGGAAGTCAATGGGGCAAAAACAGCCCCTAACATAACCAAAGGGTAGTTAATTTGCCCAGAGTTTTTGAGTTTTAAAAAGTTCCAAAGCCAAAATAAGATTGATCACCAAAAATCATCCCATTTGCTGAAAGTTGGGGTCAAATTAGGACTCCAAATCAGCCCAGAGTGGATGAAAATGACCCAACAGCACAGAAGGGCTCCACGGACACCCTGTAGTTATGTACACCTCAACATGCAGGCATTTCTGATGCCTTTGCAGTGAATGCAGTGGTAATGTACCTGCTGCGCGCTCTTGTTCTTGGGCTTGTCCTTCTTGTCTTTGCTGCTGTTTGGAGCTCCTGAAAGCTCATTGCCTGCAGAATCCTCAGACTGTGATGGGGCAGGAACATACGTGTGCTTTTCCCCATCCCAATACATGTACTGCTGCGTATGGGGATTAAAGTAGTACTGGAGGAACAGACAGAACACATTAGCAGCATCTGGACGTTTACATCAGAAGCTTCTGTTTTGTATGTTGCATTTTTTTTAGCGATGTGTTATTCATTTTCTTTTCGGCTTAGTCCCTTTTTTAATCTGAGGTCACCACAGTGGAATGAACCGCCAACTTATCTAGCATATGTTTCATGCACCGGATGCCCTTCCAGCTGCAACCCATCACTGGGAAACATCCATACGCACTCATTCACACACATACAGTACGGACAATTTAGCTTACCCAATTCTCCTGTACCACATGTGTTTGGACTGTGGGGGAAACCGGAGCACCCGGAGGAAACCCACGCCAACACGGGGAGAACATGCAAACAGAAATGCCAACTGACCCAGCCGAGGCATAAACCAGTGACTAGGGTTGTAACAATATACCGGTATGACGGTTTACCACGATTTGAATGTGCACGATTATCATACCATGAACAATTGCATATCAACGGTTTTAACCCTTAAAGACCGAGACAGCCGCCCGCGGCTAAAAAAAAAAAAGTATTGCTCTTAAATGTTTAATAACTTTTGATCCACTGATCCGATTCATACAATTCAAAGATTGGCATAAAGAAGAGAATCTCAGCTTTCCAGTGCTGTATTACATAACATTCGCGGATTTTCAGAGGCTCCGGAATCAGTGCGGTTACGTCATCAAAATTTGACAACGCTGATTTGACAAAGAAACGCTCGTCACTGTGTCTCCGGACAAACCAGACATGATACACTGATGCATTGTCCCTCCTCCATGCCCAGATTGGTTCAAACTCGCTATATCACAACCAATAAGCATAGGTTTCGCTTTTGTTTGTGGACCAACAATGAGCTTTTTGAACAACACGGAATGAAAGATTGGCTGTACATTTATGCGCGGCTAAATAAAACGCAAAAAAAAGTTTTGCATGAAATAATTCTCATACTAAGTATGTTTGCATGCACAGCAGCACAGAAACATGACAAAACAGTGACACAGCAAAGACCAACTGCTGCTCTTGCTGTTTTCAAAAGACGCAAATGAAGGTGAAGCTGTTTGTCTGCATTGCAGACAACCACATCCAAATCCATATCCACAGACAGCCATATCCATGCTGGCACATAAAACCTAAGGATGATCCATATTGAATCTAGTTTCGTTATGTAACTATTTAGAGTATAGTAAATATTTATATCTATTTTTTTACTGAGGATTTGCACCATGTTTATTTGGACTTTGACACATTATTTATTATTTTCTTATTTTTTTATTTGTTCATTGTAAGTGGTGTTGTTTATAGTAACTGAAAATATATTATTTGGAAAAAGTCAAATTTGCTTCACTGTTCTATTATTTTGTAACATTTGTAACATACCGTATACTGCGAAACCGTCAAACCGTGGTATTGTTTTAGACGATTATCATACCGTGAAAAATTCATACCGTTACAACCCTACCAGTGACCTTCTTGCTGTGAGGCGATTATGCTACCCACTGCACCACCGTGCTGCCTTCAAGCATTTTGTGTTTTATTGATGACAACAACATCGACTAGTCGATGTCAAATCGACTGAAAAATTAACATAAAAATCAACTTCAAAAAGTCCTTCAGCCCCTAATATATAGAATTTTCCCGAAAATACCAAGGATAGACTTTCTGAACTTTGCAAAACTCTCTAAAAGTTTGCAGAGTTCAGCTCTAAAACTCCTGTATGAACGTTTCTAGTGATCCCGAAGACCTTAACTGGTTTAGGAGAGTTAAAATGTGTCTGGATTACAGCTAAAGACGGGAAAAACCCCTGTGGTCTTCCTCTAAATCCACACTTTCATGAGGTAAAGCCAGCGCTGGACTCCTTCACAACACTATAATGATGAATGAGGGGGTATTATGTGTAATTTACACATTACACATGACCACAGCCGATTACTGTGCTGTCAAAAAACACCAGCAATAGATTTGGGAAACACTTTCTGAACTTTTGCACCAAAACTCCTGTGCCTCTCCCCTCCCTCCAGGACATTTACAGCACCCATCTCACCCGAAAAGCCCTCTGCATAACAGCAGACCTCAGCCACTCAATGCACAGCTACTTCAGTCTGCTGCCATCAGGGAGGAGACAGCGGAGTCTCCAGGCCAGGACCAACAGACTGAAAGACAGCTTCATCCATCAGGCTGTCAGGAAGCTGAACTCTCTCGCAGCTCTGCCACCACTTCCCTCTCCCTCCCCATGCACCTTTGGACTCTGACTCATATGAAAACACACACACATACACACTTACATCCGCACTGGTCAATTTACGCAACATTATATATACCTCTCTATTTATGATGACACTGTGACTTTATCATCATTCTCATGTTTATTTGCACTATATACTGTTCTATATCTGCACAACTCTGGTTTGCACTCGTTGCCATATGCCCTTAATGTCATTGTATTGTATTGTTTACAATTTTTTTTTCTTTTTTAGACTACATTTTATGTTTATATTTAGATATATAATTGTATTTATTGTAAATTCTTTCTTAAAACTCTACTTTTTGTATTAATATTATATGTTAGGCACCTAGGGTCTGAGAGTAACGTATTTTCGATTCTTTATATGTCCTGTACATGTGGCTGAGTTGACAATAAAGCTGACTTTGACTTGGCAGACAGCTCATACTTCATATGCTAGAAAGCCTTCGCACTCCTGTCCAGCTGGTGGCAGTAAAGATAATATTTAAGCATTAATAAAATGCAAAAAAAAAAAGTCTCTCGCCAAGTGTACACAAAACTATTTCTCAAAATATTTAGACTAATATTTATCTTGATTAAATAAATTTAAAAAAATTAAAAAATGAATCAAGTCACTACAGGAGAGCCTGGAGCCGCATCAGGCACTGTTTATTTTATTTATTTATAATTAATTGATTTGATTTACAGATGAATGTGCTTTATTAATTATTAGTGTATATTAAAAATATAACTATGACTCTTAAGTAAGTCAGATTGGATTCGAAGGAGAAGGAAGAAAGTCGTATACACCCAAGAAGCGCTGAGCGTGAGCAAATCATGAGCTAATTTTCATTTCTGACTGAACTAACCCTTTCACTCAGTGGTCTCAAAGTCAATTCCTGGAGGGCCGCAGCTCTGCACAGTTTAAGCCTGGTTTATACTTCTGCGTCAAGTGACCGGCGTAACCCACGGCGCATACAACGTGCATAGCTGTGCATTTATACCTCTGCTGCCTTCTCTGTTGGTCTGCATTAACACTTCCGAAACGCTAGTGGGCAGTGAGGTGTAAATGTTCCTCTGTGTCGAGTTTCTTCGCTGGTGTTTTGTTTTTCCTGAACACTTCCTGAATGTACAAGTGGCTCAAACTCGCTCATTTTGAGGCAGGAACCGGCGGACGTGCAACAACTTTAACCATGAGGTAAACACAAAACAAAACTTTCCATCTGGAGCTCCTTCACGAGACTCCACACTTGTAAACACTCGCTCTATCAGGCTCGAGCCGCTCTTGGTGCCGCCCAGACTCGTCAGCGGTACCAAGCCGACCAATCACAGAGCTTGCGCTACGCGTAGGTGCGACGTGTAGTTACATTAATCTGGTGTTTGATAAACTGTACAGAGCTGCGGTCCTTCAGGAACTGAGTTTGACACTCTTCTGGTGCAGTCTTATTTACATTACCTGTGAATTTGGGTCATAGTAGAGGCCGGTAAAAGGGTCGTAGTAATAACCAGAGCTCTCGTCGTACTGGTATGTGGACACGTCGGGATCCGCTATGAGAATGAGGAAAAACAGTTGATGCAGTTTAACTAAATGAGGCTGAAGACTCGTTAATATGCATGAGGTCAGCTTCATTAATATGCATGAGCTGAGCTGAATGTGGAGCTTACGGTACTGCTGGCACTCCAGAGCTGTTCCAGGTGTGGCTGGCTGGACACAAGCTGCAGGCTGAGGCTTCCCGATGATCTCCACAGATGTCTTTACACACACACACACAGATAGACACACACACACAGACACACACACACAGACACACAGACACAGACACACAGACACACACAGACACACACACACACGCACACACAGACACACACACACACACACACACACACACA
>NC_133198.1:952500-972500 GCF_049306965.1 Danio rerio
ATCCATCCATCCATCCATCCTTGCATCTATTGATCCTATCCGTCCATTCATCCATCCATTCATTCATCTATACAACAGATTTCATACTTTTATAAAAAGTGTCGATACACCCCTTATTCAAAGTAAATCAGCTTCTGAACGGAGAGTAAATCCAGAAGTGTACCTGACGGTCCTGTGTGGAGGGTGTAGAGGAGACCAGCTGGATTTGGGAAGCTGCATGTGTCAGTATGGAGGCAGCAGTAGTCTCTCCTGCAACTGAACACACATTTGCTACAATTACTACACACATTAACGACAGCAAGACCACTGACAGCGCTAGCAGGAGATCTTATTCAGGATATATACAGGAAACTGAGAGTGAAATTCACCACATCTTACTACCCAGTTGTAAGGGCAACAAATGATAACTGGTTTTCTAGTTGATGATGTGTAAAAGATGCAGAAGGTGGATTTCTCCATGAATCATCTGTTGATCAGCATCCAAATCATCACCAATACTGCAGAAGACCTACTGGAACCAGCATGGACCAAGATTCTCACAGAAATCAGTCAAGTTTGGTGAAGGAGAAATCATGGTTTGGGGTTCATTCAGTATGGGGATCAGCAGAGTGGATGATCAACATCAACAGCCTGAGGTATCAAGACATCTGTGCTGCCCATTACATTACAAACCACAGGAGAGGGACAATTCTCCAGCAGGATAGCGCTCCTGCTCATACTTCAGCCTCCACATCAAAGCTCCTGAAAGCAAAGCTGCTCCAGGATTGGCCAGCCCAGTCACCAGACATCAACATTATTCAGCTGATGAAGGAGGAGGTGTTATATATGCACAAAGAGACTCTTGATGAACTCTGGGATCCTGCTGAAGGCTTTCTTCTTCATTCCAGATGACTTTATTAATCAGTGATTTGAGTCATGTCAGAGATGTATGGATGCAGTCCTCCAAGCTCATGATGGAGTCAGACACAATATTCATTCTGTCTCCACTGCAGCAGGACTTCATACTCTATACTGGACATTATTTCTGTTCAAGACTTTTAATAAATAAATATTCTAATGCTAATTCACTCTCCTCCAGCAGGGGGCGCCTATAAACAGCATGCATAACTGTGTTTTCTTTGAAGGGCCTTCAATTTCTCTAAATCGATTAATGAACTTTTAAGACACCCTGTTATTGTGCTGTAATCATACCTGCTCTATCAGCAGGGGTCAGTAATGTGGTCACTGGGCCTTTAAAAGCCTGTGTTTCTGCAGTGCGGCTCTGAGAGCCATCCTGGCTGAACGCTGCCGCCCCCTGCTGGAGAACACTCAAATCACCACTCTGAGCTCCACTCGCCGTCTGCAATCAGAAACAAAATATCCAAAAGAAATATATTCACATACATATTTATAAATCGTTTGCATTACAGATAAATATGTTCATATAAATATAAACAATTTTCATATAAACAATCAACATTTATTTACACAGGAATGACAACTGATACAGCCGGGACTCGAACCAGCGACCTTCTTGCTGTGAGGCAACAGTGCTACCCACTGCGCCACATTATATTATTTACAATATATTTAGCTGGAAAATGTATTAATAATGTTTTAATTAATAAATGAAAGCTAATTTCTATGTAAATGCCTGAAATGTACCCGCAATTCTGCAACGAGTCATTAAACATCATATAATTTATGTTAATTTGTTCACCTATGCAACATGCGCACACAATGATTACTTATCATTCATATCCACGTGCATATCCCTGATTATTAATATCAACCTGTACAGTATGCTCATCTAGTTGTAAATCTCTGATTCTTGTTAATACGTTGCGCATACTGTATTCATCTGTAAATATTACCCGTAGTTTTCTATACCCGCACTAATAACTTATAACTGCTGTTCCACTCCTGGTCAAACCTGATTTGCATTTTGTTTGTATTTGTATATGTGTAATGAAATTTAATATAATCGTAATAATTCAACGCTGTTTTCAGATTGTTAATGAAGTAAATGCTGTGTTTACCTGAGAAACTGCCCACTGAGCTGCAGCTATAGCTGTGCTCGCTACTGTGGCCACACTCACACGACTGCCATCTGTCAGAAACACATCACTGAGAGAGAGAGAGAAATATATAATTAATAGATGATATAATGTTATTTATTATTACAATATTGATTAACATTACAATATTATACAATTTTATTAGCTTTAATCCACAGCCTGATCAAACAGGGAGCACTATAGTAAAATATTGTGATTTAGAAGGGTTTGTTTTGTTTTGTTTTATTCAAAAAAAGACTAATAAAATAATAAATAATTTTAAAAAATTAGTTAAATTACGTAATTATGCTCTCATTTAATATAGATAGACTCTAATATAGATTTTTTCTAAAGTAAAAAAAACACCAGCAGGTCCACTAAACTCGCTGAACTGCTGAAGAAAAACTAAGATGTTGGAGTGGCCTAGTCAGAGTCCTGACATGAATCCAATTGAGATGCTGTGGTATGACCCTAAAAATGAGGTTCATGCTGGAAAATGCTTTGAATGTGACTGAATCACAACAATTCTGCAAAGATGGGAGCTGCAAAGTGCTGTTACAGACTCATCAAGTTATTAAAAGACAGTTGATTCCAGGTGTTGCTGCAATTGTTTCGTTAAAAAAAGTAAATAAATATAATCTCGTCTGAGAATGTGTCATACTGTCAATTGTTATTTTATGTAAAATATATTTAAAAAGCTCAAAACAACAGCCTTTTGATTATACATTTGGAAGAAATGTCATGAATGGTTTACAAAATAAATAAAATAAAACTATGACACAACTATAAACCACAAATCAAGAGAAATGTTCAAGTCACCTCTTAAAGGGATAGCTTTATAGTGAATCACTATTTTCTCTCTTTTAAGAGGTTGCAAACCTTTATCAGGTCTTTCTTCTGTTGAACAGTAAGTAAGATATGCTGAAAAACCCTTGACTTGCATAGCAGAAAAAACTAACAGTGTGAAAGTCAATGGTTACAGGCTTCCAGCTTTTAAGCTTTGATCCTAGTTTCGGAGACTGTGCCTTTAAATTCAAATGAGATTGTGCTCTTTTCAGAAAAGGGCGGAGCTACAGATGGCTGTGCATCCCCAAAGTGACAGACTGTAACCAGGATTAGTGTTGTGAGTGCTGTGCATGTGTGCTTCAGTGTGAGTGTGTGTTGATGCTTCTGTCAGTCTATGTCCAGCTTCATCTTAAACTCCACATCTATAATCCTCTTAGTCTATGCTGACATTATCTTCAGCAGCTCAAACACTCTAATGGCGAATGGACAGACGGCTGCTTCTCACTCAGGCCTGCTGTTTATGCTAATGAGATGGAGATATGCGCACTAGTGGGCGGGGCTTTCCCCCTCTGATGACACGTACAAAGGGAGAATGTCAATCAAAGTGTTTCTGCATCAAGTCTGATTAGAACAATAAAATAAATTTTCTATAAAATGGTTTTCAGCGCCTCTAATTTATACATTTTTCTGTGTTTAACGGAGGAAAAAAACTCTCAGATTTAGAACAAGTGAAGAGTGAGTAAACGATGGCCGAATATTCAGTTTTGGGTGAACTATGCCTTTAATTGTACAGCATCAACAGTTCAATGTGTTCTCTAAACTTTCTCTCACATCTGTGGCTCTGCTATATTTTCCCGTTACACAACCGTGACGTCAGGATCAGGATCTGAGAAGCTGAAACTCGTACCGTTTGGAGCCCTTGGCGAACTCCACAGAGATGAGCTTTCCATCAATAGACAGCGGCGGCTGCAGGGCCTGGAGGATCTGCAGCAGCTGTGAAGCCTCCTAAAACACAGATCAAAGCAGAATGATTCGCCCTCCTGTAAACTTTTTAAAATATTTCCCAAATGATGTTTCTCAGATTGAGGAGTTGTTCACTTTGTTTCCTCTAATGTTTCTTCTTCTGGAGAAAGTCTTTTGTTTTATTTGGGCTAGAATAAAAGCAGTTCTTAATAGTGTTAAAGTCATGTTAAGCTCAATATTATTCACCCCTTCAGCAATATTAGTGTTGGATTGTCTCCAGAACAAACCACTGTTATACAATGACTTGCCTAATTACCCTAACTTTACCCTAATTACCCTAGTGAAGCCTTTACATGTCACTGTAAGCTGAACACTAGTGTCTTGAAGAATATCTAGTCTAATATTATGGGCTGTCATCATGTGAGTGCAAAGCACACCTGAGTCCGAAACTGAAGACGAGACGTGACTTTAAGGGACTGTTTGATATGGATTTATTGATCATTCTTACTGTTCAACTGTCATAGTTTATTAAAAACACAAACCTCTCACTGCACAACAGCTGCACCTTCAGCGAACCTCCTAACATCTGCACGAGGACTTCATGAACATTTATGAGCGTCAAAGGTGGCTGATCTGTTTAGCAAACGATTTAACTGTGCGTCACTGCATCCCAAACCACTTAAAATAGTACAAAAGAATATAACTAAAGCAATGTCCACTGTGCTGAGTGAGAGCACTTCTCTTCTGCTAAACTGAACAGTCGCATCGTTGATGATGCAAGTGTGCTCCGGAGATGATGCAGTGTGAGTGCAGGCCATCGGAGGAAGGAAAGAAGGGGGGGGTGTCAAACATGCTTCAGCAGGGTTCGCGAGTACACCCTTATGCTGCGTTTACACCAGATGCAGAACGCGCATCAAGCGTGAGTGATTTTTCATGTTAAGTCAATGCAAACGCACGAATAGACATCCTGCGGCGCGATACCCGCGAATGGCGCGGGGCGAATAGCGCAATACGCGCGAATGGCGCAGTGCGAATAGCGCAATACGCGATTATTCCAATCAGACGCTTGCTCTTGTGGGGGCGTGATTGTTACGTAGAACCTGTTGAAGGTGTCCCGGGGGAAATCCTCCAGGCGACACCCACAACAAGTCATCAATCTGGGCTTGGCTCAGTCAGAAGCACCATTGAAAGCCTCCATCATCCAGGTTCAGTTTCTGGAGGAGTTTATGAGCTCACAGAGTTGGATGCACCTTTGAATGTAGCATGTAGTGGACTCAGACACGGTCCTAAACGCATCAACGCTGTTTTTCAGCCTTCATAAAGCCCATAAACACTGTTATTTTCTTCATAAAACACATGTTGGCATTTTAGCAACGAAGATACAGTCACCGGGCAGACAGAAGCCCTGCCCATCACGCGAATCCGCGTCTGTTTTGAAGTGAATTTGAGACACGCGAATGAAGCAGGGTTTCACGCGCGAATAAAGCGAGTAAACTTAAATGTTCACGCGGCTATTTACGCGTGATTTATCCGCGCTTTCCGCGTCTGGTGTGAACACAGCATTAGACATCCTCTTGGACACTTTTACGTCCTCTTGCATGTGTGCTGCATTTATGAAGCGCCACGTCTTGAGGTTGTTCAGTATGATGCGATTTACTTTCTATGTGATTTGACTGGGCGGACATCACAAGATTTTCTACTCAGCCAATCACCATAGACAAGAAAATAATTAAGTAGTAACTGCAGTTTGAAGGAATATAGTGAAGTAAAAGCACTAAAAAGGTACTTGAGGTGAAGGAAAAGTACACATTTATTACAAACTACTTAGCAAATTACAATTCCTGAGGAAAGCTACTCAATGGCCGTCATTTGAGTGTTTGTAATTTGTTACTTCACACCACAGTGAATGAGTTATTTCTTACCACGATTGTCGTCAGCTGCAGGAAAGCGAAGCCTCGGTTGAGCTGCGTCTGTTTGTCTTTAATGAGTCGAACGTTCGAGGGCGAGAGGGTTGCGAACGGAGCCAGAGCTGATAAAATGGCCTCGAGTGTGGTGTGGGGTCCCAGATTCCTCAGTATGAGCGCTGAAAAACAGTCAACGGTGTTTGACAAATAGCAAATTCCCTGACCAATCCCTGATGGTGATCATGTTTATGACGGATTTATGACAAGTTTTGTTGTCTTGGTAATGAACGACACTTAATAACAGATGTTATAAGCATGCATACAATCTCCCTCACATTCAGTGTCATGCCAGGATTATAAAGGTTTCATGACAGTTCCTTCTAGTAAAGTTTTACCAAACTGTGTTATCTGAATGAAGCTTAAAGTACGCATGAAAACAAAACTAGCTATAGTGATGTTGTTAGCTCACATTGCTAGTTTAGTGCTGAACAGTTCATCTGTGCATGTCAGTAAGAACAAAACAATAGTTTGCCTCTGTAATCTTTAATTGAAATCTAAACATGCACTGTTTGTGTTCAGTTTGATCCTCAGATTAGGTCTGTCTGAGGTATTGGGCGGGGCTAACATACTTAACCACGCCCACCAGCTGTCAGTACGACATCAAACAGAAATGGTGAGCAGGCGGAGTCTGTTAGGCTGTAAAAATCTCTCCAAACACTTTTCCCCATCTTTCTGAATGACACGCCTACTTTACTTCACCCAATCAGCTCACAGTAGAAAAAACAAGCCACGCCCACTTCTTTTCTCATTTAATATTCTGCTTCTCTAGAAACTTAAATTACAATACGAAACAGTTCATGCAGACTTTAAGACTTACTGTCATTGGCCGCCTCAGAGGGCTGGGGGGAGGAGCTTAAGTTGAGGATGGACGTGGCTGTCTGGAATATGGCTGGAAGAGGCAGTAAACCCTGAGTTGAGTCCTTCAGCTGACACAGAGGTAAAATCTTTGGCACCAGAGGCAGTTTCAGCTCCGCCTCTGCAGATATAAAGAGAAAAAGAGCCATGAGAGGGTTTATTTACTTTAAAGGAACAGTTCATAAATGATAATGACCACATCATTTACTCTGGTCCCACTTTATATTAAGTGTCCTTAACTATTATGTACTTGCATCAAAAAAATAAATGTGTTTTGTGCAGAATAACAAAAAAAAAAAAGTGTGGAATAATGCGGAATGATTTTGGGAGTATAGTAGCTATCAAACAATAAAACGTTTATAAAATGATACCTTTTTAACTTCTATTTAAGGTTTACAATGCAAATCCAATTAGAACCACTTGTTTCGTAAACAAAGCAACACACACACAAACACATATACATATATATACATATACATATATATATACATATATATATATATATATATATATATATATATATACATATATATATATATATATATATATATATATATATATATATATATATATATATATATATATATATATATATATATATATATATATATATATATATGGCGACCCGGTGGTGCAGTAGGTAGTGCTGTCGCCTTACAACAAGGTCGCTAGTTCAAGCCTTGGCTGGGTCAGTTGGCGTTTCTGTGTGGAGTTTGCATGTTCTCCCTGCGTTCACATGGGTTTCCTCCGGGTGCTCCGGTTTCCCCCACAGTTCAAAGACATGCAGTACAGGTGAATTGGGTAGGCTAAATTGTCCGTAGTGTATAAATGTGAATGAGTGTGTATGTACAGTATGTTTCCCAGAGATGGGTTGCAGCTAGAAGGGCATACGCTGCATAAAACATATGCTGGATAAGTTGGCGGTTCATTCCTCTGTGGCGACCCCAGATTAAAAAAGGGACTAAGCCGAAAAGAAAATGAATGAATGAATATATATATATATATATATATATATATATATATATATATATATATATATATATATATATATATATATATGCACACATTTACATAAGTAAATAAATCCTGTAGTCTCATTGATGGGCTGAACAACTGGTTTGCATTCACACCTGACTTTGGAACTCCGCATTTGAAGCACTTTTCTCTTCGTTTGAAGTTCTGCACTCCACACTGGCGAAGAAACAGACGATTTAGCAAAACAAACATTCACTCAGACGCACTTGTTCAATTAAACAGACACACTACGGTGCTCAAACGCAACGCAAGTTAAGAAAACACGTGCAAATTGAGAAAACACCTTCATTTCAACAACGCATGCAAATAGAGAAACGCACTGTGTGTTGGGAGACCCTAAAATAGTGATGAACTTGATTGCTTCCTTTATCCAGTCAGTGCTGTTGTTGCTTGAAAGGATAAAGTTGCAGCCGGAAGTTAATGAGTATTATTTACATTATTTACTAAATAATTATTGTACTTTATGAATGTCTTCCCCCACCTCAAACCTAAACCCAACCCTCACAGTGAAGTAAAAACAGTAATTACACAGAGTTTTATTCATATAATTGATTAAATTACCAATTAATTGTATTTTATCAGCATCTACCCCTACCCCAACAAGTATACAATTTATATCCAATAAATTTCCTCATATGAACAAGGCCTGAAAAAAATCTAATAAATGAATAATAAATAAAAAATACATCAGATTTGGGTCACTTGAACCATGCACTACAAATGCAGCCTTAATTTCAAACTCAGACCATTCATTTTGGAATGATTTAGTTTGCAATGACTTCACACCAGTTAGTCCTTCAATTTTATATAAACTACATCAGCGTTTTAAAGTAGGGCTGCATAATATATCACAGAACTACAGTTATCATGATAATAGTACATGCAATACATCATGTTCCAGACATGTCATTAATAAAATTTAATGTATGCATTGGATGTTTATGCAAGTTTGACCATTGAGATGAGGCTTTATGCTTAGCTCCACCTCCCCAGTAGCTGCTATTCTGCTATTGGCTGGAAGCTGAACACAAAGCAGCAAATAAACACTAATGGGCGGAGTCGAGACCAGAGAGGAATCAGCCAATTCGAGTCAGAAGATCTGCATATCAGTATAACACTCATCCATAGTGCTTTAAAGACTAAATGTTTGACCCTCCACATAGTTATTAGAACCACAGAATATATCTTACCTGTTAAATTTTAATATCATTACACAAATAAAACCGCATTTTTCTAGAACACGGTAAGAAATATGCCGTGTTTTGTGTTCCTATATCGTGCAGCACTCCTTTAAAAGCACACTCATCATTAAACAACATGAAGGAAGTTACTTTATTGCAGAGCCAGTCTTCATTAGCGCGTGGCTTTGGGTCGCTGTAGTGCATAGAAACCCGCTGTCCCAGTATAGTGAGCACTTTCTGAAAACAAGACACAGAGGAAGACAAAAGAAGACAGCAGTAAATTTCACTTTCAGGATGAATTTGGCACACTTCAGGAGCTCATCTCACAAAAGAGCGGACGAGAAGACTGGATAAAAGAGAGAAGGAGGACAGATATCACCATCCGCTTGAGGACTCAGAAAGATGTGCGTTGGTGAGAGGGTTTTCGGACAAAAAAAATAATCCGGCCAGAAGCCTCAACCTCCCCCATTCAGGGGAACCAAAAGCGTCCTGCCCACTCATATTGGGCCACAGTATATAGCAAAACACCCAGACAGAAGCACATATTCACACATCCAACACATGACGCATGAAATATAGAGACAAAAATAGCCTTCAGATCCTCAGTGCGTGAAAATAAATCAATCCCGATGATCTGAGTTGTATTTATACTGGGGATGCAACGATTAACCGATTTGGCAAGTTTGTTATTTTCAATGGAGGCGCGTGGCTTGCATATTTATAGTTATATATATATATATATATATATAGTTTTAAAAATAATGCAGCAAGCACCCTACACTGAGAGACAAAATGCAAAATTAAAAATACAAAATTAAAAATACCAAACAATTTTGTTATGTAATTGATCAAAAGGTTCAGCAGCCTTTGAATACATTTCTTCACTGTAAAAGGGAAATACCTAGCTATTATGTAACTTACTAATATAATATTTATTCATCTATGTATTGATTTTTAATTGTATTTATTTATTTAAATTTTATTTATTAATTTGAATTTATTTAAAAATAAATATTTTAAATTCATTTATTTACAATATTTTATTTACATATTTACATTTTTTTAATTTATTTAAATTTTATTAATTAATTTAAATTTATATTTATTTAAATTTTATTAATTTATTTATTGTAATCATTTTTATTTTATTTATTTTAAATTATTACATTTTTATTTATTTTATTTACATTTTATTCATTGGCATTTATTTTCAGTGTAAAACTACTACTTATGTTTAAATGAAAAAAAACTTATTTTTAAGTCCAAAGAGAAATGGGCTATTGCTTGTTTTTTTTTTTTTTATTATTGTTTTGTGTCATATTATTTGGTAACTGAGCAGCAATAAACAACACTTTAAAATATAAGGAGTTTTTATCAGATTCAACTAGCAGTGTTTTGAAATTAATGAATGCATAATAATCATGATAACCATAATTATTACTAAGACTATAATCGCACAACCAAAATCTATAATTGTTGCATCCCTAATTTATACTGCATTAAAAGGGATAGTTCACGCAAAAATGAGAATTTGCTCACTTTTTCTTATTAAAAGTTCTTTTTTTCCTGTTATCAAAAGACGAAAGATATTTTCAGAAGTAAACTGAATACCTATTGACTTCCATAGTAAAAATACAACTACTATGAAAGTCAATGGTTACCGGTTTTCAGCATACTTCAAAATATCTCCATTTGTGTTTCAAACAGAAGAAAGAAACTCATAAATGTTTGCAATAACTTGCGAGTAAGAAATAGTGAGTAAATTCTCAGTTTTGAGTGAATTATCACTTTAACAGGACTTTCTTCTTTAATATTTAACTAGAACTATCCGATTACTTGATTTTAACTAGTTGGGAGACTTAAAACGACCTGACCTGAGCTTGGAGGAATAAAATATTTACACCTAGATATCCTCTGACGTGCAACCGATTGCTTTTGCACCAATTCCATTGATTCACAAACTATCTGCATAGTTGTCCAAATTAACGTCTTGCGAGTGTTTTATAACTGACGCATGTCCATACAGGAGGATCTAGCGAGACTCGGTGGGGTTAAAGTCAGTCTGATTCAAAGCAGCAGTTTTCTTTGTTGTTTTTTAGTCCTTTCAGGTTCCCTTAGTGAAGAAAAGGTTCAAATACACAGTAGTAAAGAATTCTGTGCAAAAGTCTGTGCATTTATATATATATATATATATATATATATATATATATATATATATATATATATATATATATATATATATATATATATATATATATATATATAGTTGAAGTCAGAATTATTCGCCCCCTTTTGATTTTTATTTTCTTTTTAAAATATTTCCCAAATGATGTTTAACAGAGCAATGACATTTTTACAGTGTGTCTAATAATATTTTTTCTTCTGGAGAAAGTCTTATTTGTTTTATTTCGGCTAGAATAAAAGTAGTTATTAATTTTTTAAAAAGCATTTTTGGGACAAAATTATTAGCCCCTTTAAGGTCATTTTTTTTCGCTAGTCTACAGAACAAACCATTGTTATACAGTAACTTGCCTAATTACCCTAACCTGCCTAGTTAACCTTATTAACCTAGTGAAGCCTTTAAATGTCACTTTAAGCTGTATAGAAGTGTCTTGAAAAATATCTAGTCTAATATTATTTACTGTCATCATGGAGAAGAGAAAATAAATCAGTTATTAGAAATAAAAAAAATAAAACAGGAAAAAAATAAACAGGGGCGCTAATAATACAGGGGGGCTAATAATTCTGACTTCAACTATATATATATATATATATATATATATATATATATATATATATATATATATATATATATATATATATATATATATATATATATAGATATTATATTTAAATATATGTATAATCTGATTGGCTGATAGCCGTGAAATATTTTGCCAGTAACAGCACACAAAGGCCTCTTCACCTTTGTGTATTACTCCGCTCACATACAAGCAGAGGACGCTCTACAGTTTGACCAATATTCCTGTTCTTGGACAACACAATGAACTTTTGAGGCTATTTTAGTTGAGAATGTAGTCGTTTAGATTCCAGCTGTGCAGTTTATTTATAAGGATAGTGCCTGTTTTAAAATATTTATCATTTCTGAGAGACAACTAGTCACTTTAATGGGGAGTAACTCTATAATGTAATGCACTACTTTCAACAATAACGTTTATTTGTTCATCCAAAACTTTTTATTGCCACGTGAAAACACCATGAGGTTTTCCATGACATTCAGAAACACATCCACGGCCTCATCTGCTATGATTTAATCATCTAATTAAAAGACACATTAGAGGAGCACTGACTGTATTCTCATGAGATTTGAGGCTCTTTAGAGATGAATTTCCAAGACATGGATTTAACTAGAGAGACTGGAGAAATATAGGCCAGGCCTCACACTAGCGGCTCGCAGCTGCCAAGACAAGACACTCCGGCTGAAATAGAAAGATAATAGCGCGCGCGCACACACGCAGACACACACACACACACACACACACACACACACATAGACACACACACTCATTTCCAAAAAAAACAAATAGCACAGCTTTGCTACACACACCGCATTTAAGAATGGCAACAAACAGACCTCATTAATCAAGAGATGGCAAAATCATAAGAGAATTCAGCCCTTAAAGTACAGATGAAATCAAAACTAGCCATAGTGATGTTGTGAGCTCACATTGCTAGTCCTGTGCTGAACAGTTCATCTGTGCATGTCATTACGAACAAAACAATAGTTTGCTCCTGTAATCGAATATTGAAATCTGCAAATGCACTTCCTGTTTGTTCAGTTAAATTCTCAGATTAGGTCAGTGTGAGGTAGTGGGTGGAGCTAACACACTAAACCCCGCCCCTTCAGCTGTCAGAACCACGACAGAAATGGTGAGCAGGCGGAGTCTGTTAGGCTGTAATCACTCTCCTCAAACACTTTTCCCCATCTTTCTGAACAACACGCCTACTTTACTACATCCAATCAGCTTGCAGCAGAGAAACAAGCCACGCCCACTGTTTTCTCATTTATTATTCATGTTCTCTAGAAACTGCTTTACAATACGAAAAAAAAACAGTCATAGCTTTCAGTTCATGCGGACTTTAAGAGCCTACATCTCCATACACCTGATGACTTGTAGCATATGTGTGTGTGTGTGTGTGTGTGTGTGTGTGCAGTGTGAAGTGACCTGGTTGGTCTCCATCCAGCGGCTGGCCTCCTGCAAGTGATTAAACTCGACGAAGGCGAATCCTCTGCTCTGACCTGGAGAAACAGCCATCGCCGGCCACAATGACAGAACAACAACAACAACAACAACGCAGTGAGGGGTTAGTGCTCATAATATCCACAGATACAGAGAAAGAGAGAGAGAGAAAGAGCTATAGCTGTAATAATCACACACTGCAGACTGTAAAGGCAGCTTTCTGTTCATCTGCTGAGCACACCAGTCATTAAATCACAAAGGAAATTCACTGTGACAAGTGGAAACATGACAAACACACGAAATATTAACAATATTACATCAGCGATTCTTCACCAACGGCACCTAGCATCTACAAAAAGTTCTCATATCCTGTAGCCTTAGCGAGCGAGCGATACTCTTATTTAAATATGATAACACTAAGTAGGCACGTTCATGCATACAGTTTTAAAACTTTAACAACAACCGTAAAGCAAAACAAAAAGTATTTCCAACGTAAAAAAACTATGCAAAAGGCACGTGGGTCTATGCAGATGTGCTTTTACGTATTTATTTGTTTCTAATATATAGCGTGGATTATAATTTATTAAACAGAGTTAGGGTGCTTTCACACCTGCCTTATTTAGTTGGATTGAATCGCACTAGAGTTCGTTTTCCTTTTTCGTGCGGTTGGTTTGGTGTGAATGCAGCAATTGTACTTGAGTGCGCACCAAAAGCGGACCAAATAAGCGTACCGAGACCTGCTTGAAGAGGTGGTTCTCGGTACGCTTTCAAACAAACCCTGGAGCGTTTCGTTTGTGGTGAGAATATGATCCGTACTAAAACAGGTCCAACCGCAAAAAGTACTGCGCCTTCTGGACTAATTCAGCTGCCGTAGGCTGATGCGCTGTGCATTATGGGATATGGAGGAAAAATATTTGTTGACAGCGTTTTACCAACAGAGAGAGAGAGAGAGAGGGGAAAACATTACCTGATGGATCGTTGCTAATATTTCCGCAAGATGAGCATGCCGCAGTTTAGCTAAATTAATTCACGCCTCCTCCTGAAGTGACGAGCGACGCATTAAAACCCAGTTTTCCAGCCGCGGCCGCGCTTCATTCTCGAAATTGAAGTTTGTCTAAAGCAGGGATACAATCAGTTAAGGACATTTTGTGTCTGCAGGTTTTGTTTACGTGCGGGAGTTCATTGGCATTTTCCCGCATGTGAATTCTGACCAATCAATAAGCAGTTTAGGAGATACGTTCAACAACATCTGGCCAATGAGAGATGTGGATTTTGTCAGATGACTGCATTTTGGTTCGTTTCAACTGGTTCGGACCAACGCCAGCAGTGTGGTGTGAAAGCGACCCAAAGACGGCAGAAAATGCAACAAAGTATCATTTATTGGCCTTGGTCCGTACCAAATGAAGCGAACTACAGATGTGAAAGCACCCTAAATCTTTGTCATGGACCATGTTTCTAAAAATAAGCTTAAAATGTTGTCTGTGGAAGGGTGGGGCTGATGTCTGCTCTGTGTGTCAGCATAGTGGCAGATTCAAACACTCTAATGGCTAATATACGGCTGCTTCTTACTCAGGGCTGTTTATGCTAATGAGGGAGAGATGGTCACTAGTGGGCGGGGCTTTCCCCCTCTGATGACACGTACAAAGGGAGAATGTCAAAGTGTTTCTGCAGACTGTTTATAACAATGCAATTAATTAATTTTGACCCTTAGAGGCTGGAGATATTCACACTGCTGACACACAACCCCTTAGTAAACCCCTTAGAAAAGCTCTTTTTGCATATTAGGTGCCCTTTAATATATACCATGAAACCATAAAATATATTCTGAGAAGATTATCCTGCTGTGAAAATCTCAGATCGTTAAATCCCTTTTCATGTCCACTTCAGTTTTGACTGATGAAAATTAAGATCAGTCACACACAGCGCCTAATGTGGCACTTTTTGAAGTGTTCACATTATTTTTCTGCCCTTTTAGCTGAAGATACAATAAAACAACAATAATACATTTTAAAAATTGCTCACGTAATGATCAGCGACACTTATCTTCTCAACACAGCTATTGCTGAATACTTATGCTGCGTTCACATCAGACGCGGAACGCGCGTCAAGCACGAGTGATTTACATGTTAAGTCAATGCAAACGCGCGAATAGACATCCTGCGGCGCGATACGCGCGAATGGCGCGGCGTGAATGATGCAAATTGCGCGAATGGCGTGGCACGAATGATGCAAATTGCGCGAATGGCGTGGCGCGAATGATGCAAATGGCGCAAATGGCGCGGGGCGAATTGAGCGTTTTGCACGTTTGACGCGCTTAAGGAGCGTTTCGCGCGAATCTCTCGATTTTGAAAATCTGAACTTCAGCGGACATTCGCGCCGCGTTAACCAATCAGAAGCTTGCTCTTGTGGGGGCGTGATTGTGACGTAGAACCTGTTGATTGTCTCCCGAGGGAAATCCTCCAGGCGACACCGACAAGTCATCAATCTGGGCTTGGCTCAGTCAGATGCACCGCTGAAAGCCTCCGTCATCCAGGTTCAGTTTCTGGAGGAGTTGATGAGCTCACAGAGCCGGATGCACCTCTGAAAGCATGTAGTGGACTCAGACACGACCCTAAACGTATCGACGCTGTTTTTCAGTCTTCATAAAGCACATTAACACTGTTATTTTCTTCATAAAATCCATGTTAGCATTTATCTATGAAGCTAGAGTCTTCGGGCAGACAGAAGCCCCGCCCATCACGCGAATCCACGTCTGTTCTGAAGTGAATTTGACACGCGAATGAAGCGAGTAGACTCAAATGTTCACGCGGCTATTTACGCGCGAATATCGAGATTTATCCGCGCGTTCCGCGTCTGGTGTGAACACAGCATAACACAATGCAAGATCTTCACATGTCAAGAGCAATAGAAGTGTGATGAGGGATGCGGGCTTGGCACTGGGGAGTAGGTGTGCTTGTGTGCATTTCTATAATTCCCATGCTTGTGTGAACGCATCATGTGTGTGTCTGTATCACAGTTGTTGCTTAAGATGACTCTGACAAGGAGTATGGTAAGAAATTGCCAATGCACACGTAAATAAAGAGGGTGGTGGCATTAGAAAAAAACATGTGCAGCGGATTAAAGAAGCACCAGAACAAACAGCCCCTACACTCAACTCAATACAGCAGGAGGAAAGTGAGAATGAGACTGTACTGGAACAGCAAGAGTGCGGAAAGGCTTGTTATAGGAGAGATTTGGAGTAATTCTGGGGTATAAAGGAGACCCCCTGATAGAGAAAGCATACCTGAAGATTTGTTCCTCATCAGACGAACTTCTCTAGGCTGGATCCCCTGCTCCTGCAGCCGAGCACGAATCTGCAAACACCAAACGGTTAACTACAGCAAACCCCAACGGACCTATGCTAAATGGGTATGCTAATTGTAAACAACATCAAATACAGTTAATGACGTCAATATTCATGCACTTCTGTTTCTGTTTGTTTTCTGCTGTCATGATCAAAATGCCCCTGTTATGCTGTTTCCAGATTGGTTTTTGAAATGTGCTTTAGGACTAAATGATAACATGCTGGACCATTTGACCAATCAGAGCATAGTAGAGTCATCTAACCAGTCAAATTTGATCCCTGTGACCAATCAGAGCAGAGCAAAGTCAAAAGACCAATCACAGTAGAGTCCTCTAACCAGTGTAGATCCATATGACCAATCAGAAAAGAGTAGTAGAGTCATCTGATCAATCCTAGCAGAGTCGCCAGACCAATCATAGCAAAGTAGTCATTTGATCAATCAATGTAGACCTATTTGACCAATCAGAGCAGAGCAAAGTCAAAAGACCAATCACAGTAGAGTGCTCTAACCAATGTAGATCCATATGACCAATCAGAAAAGAGTAGTAGAGTCATCTGACCAATCATAGCAAAGTAGTCATTTGATCAATCAATGTAGACCTATTTGACCAATCAGAGCAGAGCAAAGTCAAAAGACCAATCACAGTAGAGTGCTCTAACCAATGTAGATCCATATGACCAATCAGAAAAGAGTAGTAGAGTCATCTGACCAATCATAGCAGAGTCGCCAGACCAATCATAGCAAAGTAGTCATTTGATCAATCAATGTAGACCTATTTGACCAATCAGAGCAGAGCAGAGTCATCTGAACAATCAAAGTAGATCTATATGACCAATCAGAGATCAGATCAATCAATTAGAGGTCTATTTGTGGTACAAGTCAACGTCTACATCAATCTGAGCAGTGTGCTGCGTTCTGCTTAACTAAAAGAATTCCCATCATGTTAGTCGTATTCCCCGACTTGTATTTCACCACAGTCTGGCAGTGCCTGCATAGCGTTTTTTCTTTGTCTGTCACTTTTTCTCCTTACTCAGAGAAACCGAAATACTTCCACACGTCTGATTTAAAACCCGCTTTAGATTCGTCCATTTCCAGCTCTTTTCCTTCGCCGTTATTAGCAGCACCCTTTATTCTGCATTTCTGGATCTGTAGCGACAACAGACGGCAAAGATGGGAATTGTGGTTCTCCCATTTGTTTCATTCGCCTGAGCAAACTTTTCTCAGAAGACCTACCTTTTATCGAGTCATGCAGCTACGGTAATATAAAAAAAAATTGATATTGCGATACGACGGTATGTACAATACAGTTACATCCCTATTTATAAGCCAGATCACCACATGGGCTCGGGACTACTACGGCAAACCTTTGTCAAGTACCACAATACAAAGTTACATCCACAAGTGCCAGTGAAAACTATACTGTTCAAAAAGGAAGCCCTATGTTAACAGTGTCCAGAAGTGCCGTTGACTTCTTTGGGCTCGGAGGTATCTGGGATAGACACATTGGGAATGTGTACTGTGCTCAGATTAATCCGTATTTCAGGTATTTTTTGGGAGAAATGGACGCCAAGTGCTCCGGACTAAAAAAGAAAAGGATCATCCAGACTGTTACCAGCAACAATTCCAAAAGCCAGGGTCTGTCATGGTATGGGGTGGTGTCAGGGCCCTTGGCGTCTGTGATGCTCTATTAATGCTGGAAAGCACAGAGAGATTCTGCAGCACAGTATGCTGCCTTCTTCTCCAGGGACACCCATGCATATTTCAACAAGATGTACAGGTACTTGACTGGCCTGTCTGCAGTCCCGACCTGTGTCCAATAGAGAATGTGTGGTGCAAAATGTGACAATGAAAACCCCATACTGTTGCCCACCTTAAGACTTGTTTGCAGGAAGAATGGGACAAAATTGCAACTGAAACACTTCATCACTTGCTGTCTTCAGTCCCTTAACGTCTTTAAGTGTTGTGAAAAGGCACGGCAACATTACAAAGTGGTAAATGCTTTACTGATATAACCTTTTCATGAAATGTGTTGCAAGAACCAAAATTGGAATACGTGTTCATGTGAAAACAAGCAATATAGATCATGAGGAGCACATTAAATTAAAAGATTTAAAACTCATTACTTTCTTTTTTATTTGCCCAACCTTTTCTGATTTGGGGTTGTATTATATGAGACCTCCAAAAAGAAATGACAGCATAACAGGGGCCCTTCAACAGAATGGCCGTCGTATTCATGTCAGTAAATGAAAAGAAGTCAAACCTCGTTCACCGTTGCGTTCAGAGGAAGCATTCTCAGCATCACAATGTTGCTGGGTTTCTGGAGCGCGTCTGCATCAGATCTGTAGTCCTGATCGTGGACTTCTGCCTCCTCAGGGTCAAAACTTCCATCCTTCATTTTGCTCTGTGATTGGACTTGATCAGGAAAACCCTAAAATCCAGAAGACCCACTGTAAAACTTGACGTAATCAATTTGTGTTGGGCAACATAAAGAAATTAAGTTCGCTTATACGTTTCTACAGATTGAAGTGGATTGAACATCAAACAATTAAATTGTCCCAAAAAAACCTAAGAATTGTGTCTTTCCAGTTCATTTTAAATAAGCAGTTTAGACGGCACTTCTTGATGCAAAAACGTCACGCTTCTCAATTTAAAACAAACAAGAGAAATGTTTAGAGAGTGAAATATAGGGGAGTCACAGGCGAGGACTATTGTAGCTCCGTAAACCCTCCCAGTTTATCTCATTAATCCAAACATTCAGGGCTCAGGAAACCAAGACATTTTAAGGTCTGTCACACCCTGAAAACAACTTTTCAGTTGTATATAGATAATATTAATTTCTATTCCCACAGTTTACATTAGTATCAGCTGAAATAATGAGAGAAAAACTCCAGGATGGTGTGATCAAGACTTTCAGAAAGAGGAAAACAATAGTGCGAGATACTATTTAGCATAACGGCAGTCGGAAGAGAGAATCATGGCAGATTTACTGTCCTGACCACCATACACACTGCATTACACACACCTCACACAAGCGCTCATTCGTTGTCTGTAATTTGACACAAAGACGATATAATACATACATAAATACACAGGGCTCGAAATTGCGACCATTTTGGTCGCATATGCGCCCGAAATTTAAGCTATGCGACCTCATAATATATATTGGGAGCATTCGTGCGACTGCATATAATAGTTGTAGTGCGACCTGTTTTGGTTTTTTCCTAAAAACGTGGTAAAAATCGATCTTCCCTGCCGCTATATTGGTTCATATTAGCTGTCAATCACTGAAGGCTTTCTGCTGTCAGATGACAGGGAGGGAGCTTTTGTGACCGCGGAGAATGCAAAGGCTGATGAGTGAAAAGTACACTGACTCTCGATGCGTTGCATGCACTGCGTGTTCAGCCAACACAATCTCACGGCAATTCGTAACTTATTCATACGTTTCCTTTTGAGGTCAGGCTGCTACAGCGCAAATGTCCGCTAAAACACCATCGCCAAAGAAGCTAGCCTTTAGTTTAAAACGAGTTTAAACTGATGCGGGTTATAACAGAGAACAGTATTGCGCCGGTGGTCATCGGGAGAATCCTGCTCTGCCCCCCTCATATTGGGCCGGCTGACTCGCATGCTTTTCCGC
>NC_133198.1:977500-985000 GCF_049306965.1 Danio rerio
CTTTAGGGCAGGGCTATCAGCCCTTTAGGGTGGGACTATCATTCCTTTAGGGCGGGACTATCATTCCTTTAGGGCACTACTATCAGTCCTTTAGGACGGGACTATAAGTCCTTCAGGGTGGAACTATCTTTAATTTAAGGCGGGACTATCAGTCATTTAGGATGGGGCTATCAGTCTTTTAGGGCGGGACTATCATGCCTTTAGAGTGGGGTTATCAGTCCTTTAGGGTGGGGCTATCAGTATTTTAGGGTGGGACTATCATTCCTTTAGGGCGGGACTATCATTCCTTTAGGGCAGGTCTATCAGTCCTTTAGGGCGGGACTATCATTCCTTTAGGGCAGGTCTATCAGTCCTTTAGGGCGGGACTATAATTTCTTTAGGGCAGGTCTATCAGTCCTTTAGGGCGGGACTATCATTCCTTTAGGGTGGGTCTATCAGTCCTTTAGGGCGGGACTATCATTCCTTTAGGGCAGGTCTATCAGTCATTTAGGGTGGGACTATCAGTCCTTTTGGGCAGGACTATCATGTCTTTAGGGCGGGACTATGAGTCCTTTAGGGTGGGGCTATCAGTCATTTAGGTTGGGGCTATCTTTCAAGATTATCAGTCCTTTAGGGCAGGTCTATCAGTCTTTTAGGGTAAGGATCAGTCCTTTAGGCCGCTGCCGTCAGTGTGTGTATTGTTTCTGCTCTGAATTTGTCCATTTGTTAATTTTCCATCATTTTGTTTGCAACGCCCATCTTTCAACAATCCATTCCCAAAGTATGAAATCATGCATCACCCTACTTTTTTTACCTCATTCCAAGATTGTTCCATGTGGATGTACGTTTTTACGTTAACTTTTATTTCATGGTGAGTTTAAACCACAAAAGCTTGTCAGAAAAACCAGTGTAAAATAATTTAAATATATACATTTAAAGAAACAGAGAGAAAAAAAATACCAATTATTTGACTAGGCAAGACCCTTGATTCTTTGACTGGTGTTGTTTAGGGCTCCTTAAAGCTGAATTTAATCTGCAAAATGTTGAAGCTCAAAAACCAGAGTCACAGATGTCCAAGATATGTTTTCCTAAAAATACTTCATATATTAAAACTGAATGACAAGGGGGTGATCAGATTATCAGGACATTTTTATTCTAAAAGTGACCTAATCCTTTACTGCATTCACTTACTGTCATGCTATTGTCGGATTAACAAATCAAAGTTAACAAGCGGTTTTAGGAGTATATCTTGCGTGTGTGTAAAAACAACTGAAACTATTGCTGCTCGTATTCAGGTCCTGTCTGAAATGGTGCATTTGACGCATACTTGCATAAGCACTAGGGTGTGTGTGTGTGTGTGTTTAGTGACCCAGTTTACCATCTCAGGTTGTACACCAGTGTCTTACTCTGTGCAGAGCACATATTATCTACATGTAGCAAGTATGTAGTACTCATTTATAAAACACAACAGATGAATAATTGATCAGTTAGCCGAGACAAACAACATCAGCAGGAACACTTCAAATCAGATTTTCTTTAAATTTTATTTCTAAATGCAAATGATTAAAAAAACAGACTGTATGCTTTAAATAAATCAGTATCGCTAAATGATTTAGATCCCTAATGTACAGCCCAGAATCCTTTGAGACATCAGCTATAAAAAAGAAAGAAGAAGAAGAAGAAAAGCCTGAAGCGGGAGGTTAAACACAATACAGCCCGCTTCAGAGATCAGTGTGTGCTTTAGCAGAGCCGGGCAGATACTACACGCATTTACAATGAAAACACACACACACACACGCTCATTTGACAAACATTCATATTCTTACATATACAAACATACGCACCATCTGTCCAAGACACGAAAACAGTCGCTGCAGGAAGAGACGCTCAGAGAACCTTTCAGTTTGGGGTTTAAAAATGATAATATTAATAATTATAATAAAAAAGTGGCGGGCGAGGATGATAAACATCACATTTCCTATCTATAAAGTCCATTTAGAAATTCAATGATCAATTTATTTTTGCTTTACGTGACCAGAAAACTCTTTACCCCAAACGTTTTTGTGATGACGAAAGATGTCGTCATCTCGTTCCCGACGAAGTCTTTTGTTTTTTCCATTGGCCTCTGGCGTTTTTTCTGGCGTGTCGCTCTATATCGTGACTGTACTGGGACACAAATGCTTGGCTCGTCCCGTCCAAGTCTCCTGGGCTGTTGACTGACATCTTCAATCTCCTTATAACAGCAGGCAGCCGCTCTTTTTACCACGTTTTCTGGCTTGCAGCGCCGCCCTGGTGGCCATTTCAAAGACTTCTCTCACGCCATCTTTTGTTTTGGCCGAACACTCTAGATAACCGAAGGCATTGATTCGGTTGGCCATGTCTCGCCCTTCCTCTGGCTTCACCGGCTCCTGCATGGAGAAATATTACAAGGCTATTATTACAAGCATAACTAGTCGATATCAAACCAATGCACATCATACATTACATATATTAACCCTTGTGTGCTGTTGGGAAGGTTTTCATCCAGATTTTGTCTCAATTTGGCCTCAGTGTTCTCTGTGTTTCAGCAAATGGGATGATTTTCACAGGCAAATCTTATTTTAACACATTGTTTTGGAACTTTTTAAAAACTCAATACACTCTGGGCAAATTGACTACACTTTTGTTCTGTTCAGGGCTGTTTTTGCCCTATTGACTTCCATTATAATGATATTTTTTGACGGGTAAGTATATGTATAATCATGCATCCTTGATTGTTGCGGGTTCAAATGCGTAATTTTTACTGTTGATCATCAGCTCCAGTGCAAGTCAATATCAAATTAATGCACATTAAATGAACTCTGTTGTGCTGTTGGGTCATTTTCTTCCACGCTGAGCTGATTTGGAGTCTTAATTTGGTCACAACTTTCTCTGTTTCAGCAAATGTGATGATTCTTGGCGACAAATCTTATTATAACACATATTTTGGGAAAATTCTTGGATTTTTTATTTTTTTTTAATTGAACAATACACACAAATGTACGCCTTTCATTATGTTTGGGGCTGTTTTGACCCCATTGACTTATATAATTACATTGACTTATTGACCTTTATAATGCCTTTTTTTATTGTAAAGCCATGACAGCATATAACCATGCATTTTTAATTGTTGCTGGTTTTCCCTGTCGGGAAGAGGTCAGATGTGTAATGTATACTGTTGATCATCAGCTGCAGTGCAAAAATAAGCTTAGTTTCTGTCTTCTATATGCGTGTGTGTGAAATATTACAATTCTATTACCACAAGCATGGCCAAAAGACTAGTCAAAATCAAATTAATGCACATTATATTAACCCTTGTGTGCTGTTGGGCTGTTTTCATCCACTCTGAGCTGATTTTGAGTCTTAATTTACCCACAACTTTCTCTGTGTTTCAGAAAATTAAATTATATTTGACGACAATTCTTATTTTAACACCTATTTTGGGAAAATGCTTTAAATTTTTTCATAACCTCAACAACACACTGAAATGTACGCCTCTTTGGTTATGTTGGGGGCTGTTTATGCCCCATTCACTTCCATTATAAACACATTTATTGATTGTAATGCCATGACAGCATATAACCATGCATATAATCTTGATTGTTGCTAGTTTTCAAAGGTCAAACATGTAATTTCTACTGTTGATCATCAGCTTTAGTGCAAAAATAAGCATAGTTTCTACTTTCTATATGCGTGTGTGTAAAAAATTACAAGGGTCTTACCACAAGCATGGCCAAAACACTAGTCAATATCAAATTAATGCACATTATATTAATCCTCGTGTGCTGTTGGGGAGGTTTTAATCCACTCTGAGCTGATTTTGAGTCTTAATTTGGCCACAACTTTCTCTGTTTCAGCAAATTGGATGATTTTTTGGCAACAAATCTTATTTTGGTGCATATTTTAAGAAATTGCTTTGATTTTTTTTATAAACTCAACAATACACTCAAATGTTTGCCTCTTTGGTTATGTTTGGGGCTGTTTTGGCCACATTGACTTCAATTATTAGCACTTTTTTTTATTGTAAAGCCGTGACAGCATATAATCATGCATTCTTGATTGTAGCTGGTTTTTCCCTGTTGGGAAGAGGTGAAATGTGTCATTTGTACTGTTGATCATCAGCTGCAGAGTAAAAATTGCTTAGTTTCTGCCTTCTATATGTGTGTGTGTGTGTGTGTGTGTGTGTGTGTGTGTGTGTGTGTGTGTGTGTGAAATATTACAAGGCTATTACCACAAGCATGGCCAAAACACTAGTCAATATCAAGTCAGTGCACATTATAATAAAGTCATAGTAAGTAATTTCTGTCACTAGAGGGCGTTCATTAACAACAAACAAAAGTGTAGTTTGATGCAGGGTGTCTGCAGCTTTCAGATTTGAAGACATTTACAGACTTATACAGGGCTAAACACTAAGGATTATTTCTGAAATGTTTATTTGCCCCATGCAAAAAAATTCTAATTAGTTATTTCTTAACCACACGATGCAGGTAGTTATGGTTTATATTTTATGGAGTTTATTTTTTAATTTTGTGGCATAGAAAAGAAGCTTAAACACTGTCTAAGATTATCGTTCTGTCTGGTGTTTCTAACAGAAGACACAGATTATCAGGTTTGGAATGAAAAGGATGTAGTAAATGCAAAAATAAAAAGGAACTAAGCCGAAAAAAATGAATGAATGTAAAAATAAATTTAAAAAAAGAAGCAAAATCCCTGCCTGTTTCATTTTGGCAAGTTCCCTTCGTGTGTGCTCATCATTCCGGAGATCCTTTTTGTTACCCACGAGGATGATGGGAACATTGGGACAGAAATGCTTCACCTCTGGTGTCCATTTTTCTGGGATATTTTCTGTGAGACATTAAAAAAAAAGAAGGATGAGGATAATTTACATTAATCCCATTTCAGCTCATCAACCTGATTTTACAATTATATTAATGCATCATTTAGGCACTGAGTACAACACTTCACATTGCTTACTTGATTTATGTTTGATTACTTGATTTATGTTTTGTATGATTTTTTTCCTTTACTTGACAGGACAGTAGGTTGACAGGAAGTGAAGTGGGGGGGAGAGAGAGAGAGGGAGAGAAAGAGAGAGAGAGAGAGTTGCCAACCACACAGTTGGCAAATTATTTATCATTAAAACAATTAAAAGAAAAGCACATTCTTTCTAAATATCGCCTCTGTGATCATGACCTAAAAAATAGAAAAAAGCAGACATAAAAAATCCTGGACTCCTAAGGAAAAGAGAACATGTAAACAGTGTGACACAAACCAAATAGAGGATGAGACACACTTCCTTCTGTTTTGCCCCAAATACACCACGACTAGAGAAATATTTTTCCCCCAATTTGAAACATTGATCAGTTCATTTTTTAATTTAAATGACTCAGAAAAACTTTACCATACACTCGGAGAGGACGAATTGACATTTAGACTAGCTGCAAAATATGCATATACCCTACACACCATAAGAAATGGTTAATGTAAACTCATGTATCTTATTTAAATAATTTAAACTTTTTATTATTATTATATTTATCAAATGTATTTTTTTGTGTGTGTGTGTCATTATATCTTATCTGTATTACTATTAATTTTTCAATGGTTTTAATATGTTTCATATTTGAAGTGCTTTGGAGAGTGAGTGAGTGAGAGAGAGAGAGAGAGAGAGAGAGAGAGGGAGAGAGAGAGGGAGGGGGGCAGGATTGGGAAATGTTCACAAGCTGGAATTCGAACTTGGGATGTCAGAATCGCTTCCACACTATTGACCTTATTCTCCGCCGACGAGCGGGCGCTGCCATTTGAATCTTTTTGTCTCGCGACTTCCGGTCTTATTCACTTCCATTCATTAGTTGACGTTAAAAACTGCTCGTTACGCTGCTTGATGTTGCAATTTGATATTTTCTTATTATATTATTCTACTTGGTCTGTATAGTCATGCAAACATTTGTTTGTAGAGCAAGTAGTTTGACCATTTTCTGCAAGACAATCGCGAAAACAGGCGCACTTCCGCATTTTAGAATAAGGTCAATATCACGCCGACCACATTTGATGGTGCACTTTTCAGTTTCTAAATATTTAAATGAAACGTCTTAGACATTTCAAACATTTCAGAGTCACAAGCAAATACACCAAATATATACAGGGGTTGGACAATGAAACGGAAAGAAAGGCCTGGCTTTAGAGCACAATAATTCATTAGTATGGTGTAGTTCCTCCTCAATACAGCATCAGTTGGTCTTGGGAATGACAGACAGGAGTCCTGCACAGCACACAGAGGGATTTTGAGCCATTCGTCTGTCAGAATAGTGTTCAGATCACTACATGATGCTGTTGGTGGAAAAACCTTTCCTGACTCACTCCTCCAAAACACTCTAATGTGCTCAATAATGTTAGGATCTGGGTTCTGTGTAGGCCATGGGAGATGTTCAACTTCACTTTCGTCTTCATCAAACCACTCTGTCACCAGTCCTGCTGTGTGTATTGGTGCATTATCATCCTGACACACACCACCGCTGCCTTCCGGATACAATGTTTGACCCATTGGGTCATATGGTCCACCAGAATGGCTGGGTAGTGCTTGGCAGTGACCCAGCGCCCAGGTAGCACAAGTATTGGGCCTAGTAAATGCCATGACATTGTAGCCCAAACCATCACTGATCCACCGCAATGCATCAGCAGTCTGGGTGGGACGCTTTTTTGGGGCTTCTCCACACAGTAACTCTCCCGGATGTGGGAAAGACAGTGAAGATGGACTCATCAGAGAACAATTCATGTTTCACATCATACACAGCCCAAAATTTCACTGCTGGCACTATTAAATCTGCTGTTTGGCATTGGCACGAGTGAGCAAAGGTTTGGCTATAGCAGACGGCCATGTATATCGACCCTGTGGAGCTCCAGACCAGCCGTTCTGCTGGAAGCAGGAGAGCTGAGCAGCACATTTAATTTAGCTGTGTGTTGGGTAGCTGTGGTTTTAATGTTTTTTGGATACAATCCAGGATCAGACAGCTTCCTCCTGCGTCCACAGTTACTCCAGTTGGATGTGGTTCTTCTTCTTGGTGGTTTGCTGACATTACTCTGGATACCGCGGCTCTTGATCATCACAAAGACTTGCTGTCCTGGTCACAGATGCACCAGAGAGACACGAACCAACAAACTGCCCTTGTGTCCATTACAAATGTTTAAAGGGCCATGAAACCCCTTGTTTCAGCAGGGTGTTTTCACACCTCTACTTTGGAAAAAGCCAGAAAAGGGGGCGTGGCCAGCTCTTTTTAGGGGGGAGTGTCGGAGGAAGAAAAGAGGCACGGGGTGGGAGTGTCTATTTGGGCACGCGACTGTGTTTACATGGACATCTGTAGTCGAATTATTTGCCAAATGATTAAATGGTGGACTTTAACTGCAGTTTGGCTCTTTCATTCAGGGAATTCATTCATGCCCCTCGCGACAAACAAGATATTTAATTCGAGGAGCTGCTGTAAGCGTGTATTTTTCATGCAATGT